>NW_027176182.1:0-11692 GCF_023055335.1 Clinocottus analis | reverse complement strand
TACACAATAAACTGTTCGCGCGTGAATATGCCCTAAGAATAACATAAAGAACATACCTCGCTGGCTGCAGACAAACAGGATGGAAATAGATCCATTTGGAAACCGAAAATCTTCGAGAAATCAACACTTTGTTGTCACTTTGACTTTTATATCTTTTAGCGGAGTGCGACACTTCTACCGCTTGTCACAACTAAAAGCATCTTAACACAACATAGGACGTAAAGATAGTTCTCATCAAGTGAATCAATGGCAGTTAAAAGCAGTACTAAAAGGAGTCAAAGCGAGATGAATATCTCGTGATATTCACAATGTATCCGGGGCCACGTCTACCTTTTTGTTCCGGCTGAAAAAGTGGTTGAAAACTTTCCTCCGCCCGTTATCCGACAGCAGCGGTTTACACTCAGACATTGAGAACGCCCGTCTCTGCCCCGAGGCTCCGGCTACCTGGTAACTAATGAAAATGAAACGTTTGTTCTTCAGGGCGCCTCACAGGAGCCCGCTGTTAAGCTCACTCTTAAGACTGCGCACCCTTTGATAGATTGTCGGCGAGGGGGCAGGAGCTAACTTTAGCCCTTTATGCTTTGAAATATGCTTGCGCTACAGTTTTTTTTTTTTTCCCGCTGTGAGGCCAAATGATATCCCCTTTCTTGATGATTTATCAAGCCCATTCAGAGCCTTCTCGTCAGCGATAAATTGGCTCCTGCCTCATGTAATGCCCTTGATGGATAATCATCTCATTTTTCTTGATTATTCTATCTATACGGCTGTTGCTCGAAATCCAAATGAATATCACAAACATAATGCCTCGGGCCGTTCTCGCCTCATATGTCTTACGTTATGCGATGGAGCTAATAATGGTCGGTGATTATGGTGGTTTAGATTAACCGATTTAGCTTAGAGAGAGGGTTGAGTGCAATTTGACCTTTGACCTCGTTGCTTTGTTCTGATGAAATTTAGCTGCTGGATTTCTAGTGACAGCCGTAAATGTGATTCACGGCTCAAATTCTGTCTCTGAACAGCCGGTTTTGAACTGGTGAAAACTGCAAATACATGACACGTCTCTGAACTTTTTCATAATTTATTTTCCTAAAACCCACACGTACTTAGAGGCGGTAATGCAAATTTCATACTGATTTTGTTTAGCACACGCTCATGCAATCTAATAATGCTGTCGTAAAGTCCACTTTCATAAGTAGAAGTTTTAACTTTTATGTGCTCAGGTATTATTATGGTGAATACTTGTATTATATTCAGACGCTTTGCTAAAATTCGGACCCAAAACACCTGTAGTGTAGTCCAGTACAGCACCACAGGAAACGCTGACCTCAATATTGAACGTATAAGTGAATTTAAACATTTCTGGTGTCTCCCCAAAGAAATGTGATGGCAGGTTTGTCCTATTGGATCGCATGAGATTGTGTGTATAGAGTATGAGCACAGTACAATAAGAGACTTTACCAATGTCTGAAAATTTGAGCAGAACATTTTTGGGGCGGGCCTGAACTCATCGCTCGATGACACACTGGAGCCACCTTTAGCATAACCCCGCCAATAACCATTTTAGGTGTGAAAGACAGCGTTTTTTTGTATGTTTTTATAATGGTAAATGTAGTTACCCTATGAGCACTTTGATACCATAACTGTAGTAAATAATACCCATGATCCTCTTGGTTTTTCCAACCTTTCTATTGACCTCCATCAAGAGACCACGTTGACCTCTCACGATGAAAAACATCATTATTTTCCACAATGGGAGGCGTCCAGGGAGAAAAGATCAAAGCCAATAATAACATTTATATTAAAGTGATGAAAGTGACATGAGTTTACTTTATTTCCAAAGTCATAACGCAATGTATTTCAATTTAGAACACATTAATATCTTATTTCATGCTTTCTCTGTCTGTTCCACTGGGCTGCTTTGTCCTTTCATATATTTGTGTTTTCGTCCCGGGCATACTCTTATTCAAAATAGGCAATTTTATTTTGACAGCTATTTGTATGTAAAGTGTGGGGGGTGAAGAGGGGGGGGGGGCCTTGTCATTGCCATTGCTCCTGTACTCTGCTACTTGCTGAAGCAGCCTTTTCTTTCCCGGAATAGTCTAAGACATCCTCCCAGTGGATTAGCCGTTATTCCTCACAACACAGTCTCGGCAAGGTACAGTTCAGAAATAGAAGAAGGAGAAACATTTGCTGGCAGCTGACTCAGGCTACTATTTTTCCTCTATGACGTTATGTCGTTTCTAATTTTTAGGTTTTTGCATTCCACACATGCACTTTGAAGCACAGGCCAACGCTCCATTGTCTCAATCTTCTAATGTATATCATAATTATCGTTAATGAACCGCGTTTCACATGAATTAGTCTTTTTTAGCCCAGTTGCACAAACTCTGGCCATCATCGAGCTTTGCATTGGCCTCAAATATCGTTACTTCTCAATTAACACAGCAGAGTCAATCAAACCCTCAATGGAAAGATAGACCAACTGTTCAAAATGTCCAACTGCACACGTGAAGTCATACCCATTGAGAATTGATTTGGGTTTGAAAGAAACAACCTAAAGCTCAGTATACATTACATTTCATTAAGCTGACACTTTTAGCCAAAGTGCATTTAACAGTCAGTAACAACTCAGAACAACAAGAATCAAAAAAGTACAATTTCTTCAATAAAGTCAAACTACGAAGTGCTAGAAGTAAGAGACATTTAAGTGCTACTAAAGTGCTACCATGGCGCTACTCTCCCTATTGAAGGTGTCGTCGAAAAAAGATGTTTTTTTTAGTTTGTTACGGAAGACGTAGAGACTTTCTCATTGAGCTCATTGAGGCGCCAGGACAGCAAAGTGTGGAGACTTTGTTGAGTGTTTAGCTCTCAGTGACGGTAAAACTCAACAGAACAGCGTTTTGGATGCTTGAGAGCTTTGCAAACCTTTACACCCGACTCATGCAGTGATTGACAAGCTTTATGGAAGTGCAAAGGCTTGAACTTAACTCTCAAACTTTTCTTATTTGACTTCACAACAGTTGTGTGTAAGACTGTGGATATTTTCCGTCTGAAAAATCTGTAAAAGTTAAAGCATACGTGGGCTCTAACTATATATAAATCCAAATTACTGACTTATTTAAAAAACATGTCATAATGCTCTCGCTCCCAAACAAAAGAAATCATAGAAAAAAAGAATGGATGCATATATTAGATCAAGATATATCTGTTAAAGTTATACTTGTACATGCTCAGCGTTGACTCGCTTGGTTTTAGATGATACTTGAACCCAGTGACATTGCTACACTGACTTGGTACAGTATGAATATAATAACCAGAAGTACAGTAATAACTTCTCAGCATACTGTAATCAAAGTGGTAGTCGGTCAGATTTCGTACAGCCCTCACCTTTCAGTCCGAGCATGGGCGTCTGCGCACAGCTCGAACCGAGACCCTCCGTCTCCATATCTGCTTCACATTATCATCTGACTCTCTTCTTCATATGTCAGTCTTCCTTTATTGGGTTGTTTGAAAGTTGAACATGCCGGAAGAGCAACTTTTTCTGCAAAATAATCCGCCGTTGAATCAGACTTTCACTGAAGGGGCATCCGCTGTACCACCCTGTGTTTTCTATGTGTCTTCCTGATTGTGTATTCCCTTCACCTGACTCCTCCCTCTTCCTGTGCCTTCCTCCTGTGTGAAGCCCCGCCCTCTTTATTTCCGTCTTCCCTTGTGTATTTAGTCTATCTTACCATTGTCAATTGCATGATTGTCTTCTTTGTCTTCCCATGTCTGTACGTCGCTTTCCAGCTGTAGAGTCGTAGTTTGTTTCCCGTCCCGGTCTTTATCTTTGTTTCGTAAATTACCTTTTTTGGATTTCGCCCTCCACCTGGCCTCCTGTCTGCTTCCTCGGAGTCTCTGCCTCTCACACGCGGTTCGTGACATGTGCATTTGTAAAACAGCCAATAACACGCTCTCTCTGAAATGACCTACGAACTGCAAGCATTTGAATCGGCATTAAAACACTTTGAAATCTGTGCTGAGTCATCACATTCTCTAATAAGGTGATCCATCATTACATCCTGGCAGCGATGCTTTGTTGGTAAGCAGGAGGATGTCCTGAGTGGTTTCTGAACAGATGGCGGCCATCTTAAGGTGCAAACAACCTGCCACTGAGGAGGAACCAATCCATAGAAGCAGCAGAACAAAGTGAGACTGGTGGCCGATGTAAAGAGGATTATATCATCTGTG
Source organism: Clinocottus analis (assembly GCF_023055335.1). Taxonomy (NCBI): domain Eukaryota; kingdom Metazoa; phylum Chordata; class Actinopteri; order Perciformes; family Cottidae; genus Clinocottus; species Clinocottus analis. The sequence continues at coordinate 7,462 of NW_027176182.1, read as the reverse complement.
GAATATGCTGTGCTTGAGACTTGAGAGCAATTACATTTTCATTAATATTGCAGTGGAACAAACAGAGAAGCTGCAAGAGCAGATCAGTCGCAAACCGAACTTTACAAGTATTGATGCCGCAGAAGGTTTTTTTTTTTTTCAGTGTCAATCAATTATTCGTACTGAGATTAAAATGTCCCAAATAGATTTTTTTTTTTTTTTTTTGTCATTTTAGTTTGAAGATTACTTTTGCATCTTTCTGCCTGACTGGATTGAAATGACAATTACTAATGATGGCTCATCTGAACTCGCAATCGCAAAGTGGAAGGAAATGTTACATGTTGGGGAAAATGTGATTTTCTGTAGAGAGTTAGATGAGATTGATGCAGCGTTCCCATTTGTATGGGAAACATGTGGTTGCATCCAGCTGCTGTTGGTCTGGCTTGGTGTGAAGCCAGAAAAAGAGAGAAATGTCCTTGCATGGCTCTGTCCAAAGGTAACAGAATCCGCCTACCAACTCTAAAGCTCACTAATTTACACGTTAAATCTCGTGTGTTTAATCAGTCGAACACGCCAGTGTTGTAGGAGTAGTTTCCAAGCAACCAGCGGAGGAAGTCATTGCTCACTTTTTACGCTTTGAGTTTTATATGGATGAAACGACCAGAGCCAGGCTAGTTGTTTCCTCCTGTTTACAGTCTGTTTGCTAAGCTAACCAGTTTCTGGCTTCAGCTTTATTAAGCCACAACAGTGGAGTCAACCTACTGCAACTATCTACAAGAAACTGATCGAGCGTACGGAAAATCCAGCGCTATGAAAAGGTTCGCTTGTGCGTGAGTGATAACGACGTGACATGAAAAGCACCTCGGCCTTTGTTTTACGCCAAACCTACAATTTGCTGATAATTGAAGGGTTCGTTCAACCCGTCGCGCCGCGGCGATGCAAGATACTGTACGCCGACGAGAAGCACGGGGAAGCAGTCGCGTTCTCTGTCGTTAAAAAAAAACGTCCACAACAGTTTGTTGTGGACGCCAGCTCTTCATATCACATTGAGCTGTACAAATTTCCGCATTTATATTTCACCAGACGGTTGACTTTTTCTGCTCTGTGTCTTACATCTGTAGTTCATCACCATTACACTGTCTGAGTCTTGAACAAATCCCTGCAGCGGGAAAGCCTTCAGCCGTATTCAGCTCATGCGCCGCAATGTGGTCCTCGCCCAGGACTAAAAATCTTTTTAACCTTCCAACAGCCATTCAGCCAGGCTCCGCTGAATAATATCCAGCCATTAAACTTTCATAGGGCCTTTCTGGGCCCCCCATTTTGTTAATTTTCATGTTTATTTTTGAGGCCGTAAAAGGAGGTGCCCAGACATAACCGCCCTTTTTTTTTTTCTCCCCCCGTCTCTCATGTCATGCTATTCAGCGGTCTCAATTATTCATGTGGGCCTTATCTATGAATGCATGATGTTTGACTGTGTAGAAAGCACTCAGCGAGTGTTTGTGTGGAACATGGCGAGGAGTCTGAGAGCACGCCGCTGCTGACGGAGCAGCGCATTAGGAGTTTAGGAACGGTCACGTCTGTAGCCCGTGGGTGAGGGAGTGAAACAGCGCCTCCTGCTTTTTTCTCCCAGCTGCAGTTTAACTTATCTTTTGTTCCTCAAACATGTATTAATGATATTATCTGGGAGAAAACCAATAAATGTTTGAGGGGATTATTCAAACGTTAAAGCGAGGGCCCGACGCGGCGGCATTATCTCGGTTTTCAATCTCAGCTCTGTCTTTGTGCGCGCCGGCGTTCATGCAAATGCATGTGCGTTACAGCTACAGTACAGTTTGCTGGGTTCCCTCCTGTAAGGCTGCGCACACTCTTGTGAGATTACAAGCCAATGTTTCGGAATAAGCATGAATATTTTCCCAGCGACTATAGAGGAATGTGTATGTGGGACGGGGTGAGTGCCGAAGGGTGAAAACCAGGTGTGTGTGTGTCTCTGTGTGTGGCGTCAAAGCAGAGACAGTGTCCACGTGCATTCAAGCAGAGACAGTGTCCACAGTGCATTCAGGGAAGTCAGTTGCTGCGTGAAGCACGTCCCCCGTTCCTCCCGAAGCACTTCAATTTATTTATCAGGGATGGCAAAGCAAGCGTGTGTTTAACTCAACAACAACCGCAACAGCAGCAGAAATCTCAGCATGCTTTTTCCTCTTTTTTTTTTCTCGGCTCCCGACGAGCGGGCGGGAACTTTTTGTTTTAGAAATAATGAGTCTGTCTTGTGATTCATTTCCCCTCCAATAAGACGCAAATAGCTCGGTGGCAGCTGCTTCTACGTAACCCCCACCGCAGATCAAACAAAAGGAAAAGCGGAAGATTCTTTAATAATAACTTCACTTCAAGAAAGAACATTGTCCACGGTGACATTCAAGGTAGCACGGTTGATTCGGGTTAAATTCTGCAAACAATTTAATACAATTTTCATCAAGATCGCAGATGATATACAAAGCAGTTATGTGCTCATGAAGTAATTGCATTGCTTCATGCGTATTTGGATCTGATGAGAATTACAGCACTGATTGTCATTATTAACCCCATCATCCAGTTTATTAACTTCTCCTTTGATAGCCACCAACGCGGATAACCCAACTTGTGGTAGAAAGAAGTAATTTACTTTATAATTAAAGTCAATTAGTGAATCAATTACTGCTCGATCAAACCCGATGGAAAAGAAAACAAAATGACATGAGCTGGCTGTATTTGCAGATAGGCACCATTATGGTCCCATCAAACATAAACCCCGATAATTGAACCTGGGGTTAAAGAAAAAAATCAATTTCTAATCATGGATTGTCATATCCCCAGTGTCCATGCGAGCATACTGCCTATTTTTCAACATCTCCCTGCCATGGAGGGTATGATACCATCTTAAATTAAACTTGTAAATATCTGTCACTTTGAGGCCTTCGAATGTCATATGACAGTACCGCCACGAGAGATATATGGCACACTACATAGATAGGAGCCTTTTTTTTTTACAAGTCCATCACAAACAGGCCCAATAGCTGAAAGATCAGCCCTTCAGTTTAGTCTTTTGATAAACGACCTTTACTCAGTCCTCTCTTCTCTATGTATTCAATCAGTCATTTTCTGTTTAAATTAATTAGATCCCAGTTTCACCCTTGTGGATTATGACATTTTAATGATGCCATTTTGTGCTTTTACAACTCTAGTTTATTCCCATACTAATAAAATCCCCCTTTTGATATTAGTGTAATTAAAATGTAAGTGTAAATAGAGTCAATAATCAGTGCAATTTTTCTCAATGACAGTTTGTGCAAAAGCATCCGCATTTTGGTTTTCTGAAAGGGTGAAGTACGATTAATAGATAAGTGGAAAACAACGCTTTCTAAGCTTCCCAAACTCACATTAAACTCTGTTGGTGCCAGTCTGCTTGTTATGTTTTCAGCGTGGTCAGCACTGCTTGTTTTGTTTTTAGCGTGGTCAGCGCTGCCTTTTGTTGAAAACTAGATCCAACAATGATCCAAGGTTCTCCTTTAACTCTGGAGAAGATGCAACAAAACCGATTTCACAATGTATGCAACAGGAGAGTGAGAAGTGAACAATGCCGACGTGTTTCAGCGCACTGTAAAAGTCAGGTTACAAGCCGCTACTACCTTCGGTGGGTGTCCCCGCTAGCTCCCCGCTGTAGCCAGCCAGCTAGCGCTGCTGCTAGCTCTCCGCTGGTGCCCCTGCTAGCTCTCTGCTGGCGCGCCTGCTAGCTCTCTGCTGGCGCGCCTGCTAGCTTCCTGACAACCACTAACGGTAGCGGGACCAGCACCGGCTTGACGCCCGACTTGGGCAGCGGGGAGTACGCAGGCAGTAGCAGCAGCAGCGGGGAGCTAGCAGCAGCGCTAGCTTGCTACAGCGGGGACAGCCACCGAAGGTAGCAGCGACTTGTAACCCAACTTTTACGGTATTTAGTGGAAGAAGCACTCGTATCCTTCACTGAAGTAAAAGTACCAATACTACAATGAAACAATACTGTGGTACAACCGTTGCATCACTGCATACTGTATTCGCTTCGTTACGCGGGGTCTGGTATGACGAGCGGATGGTGGTAATGTTAGCAAACTTTTTGAAATTGGTATTACTGTGCAAGAAACATTACTGAGTCCGTTTTTAAAGGAGTTTGAAATGCTCGAGGAAAGGATTTTCTAGCGTTTGTTCTGAGCGTGTCCTTGTCGATGCTTTGGTTATGTGTGGGATGACGTTTTACAAAACTAAAACTTAGACATCAAGCGCCGCATCACGTGATCAAATAATATGTTTTTGAAGGTGCTTGTGAAGTGCACAGGCTTACATCGTCAACAGACGGTCTCATGCCAGGCAACAAGCTGCTCAAAGTTGCCTGGGTAGGAGATAACGACTATTTGCTTTGCAACAGCTTTTGCTGACATGCCAAAAGCGCTTCATAGGGAGACTCAAGTAACAAATGCAAGAGGAAAAGACGACTGTGGACGGTGGCCACCATATGCGGCAGCACTGCGTGTTCTACATCTTTGTGTGAGCTATTTCAGCCTTTGCGCTCAGCCTCTGATGATTCATGTCGTAAAGCACAGAGAGAAAAAAGACTTGATATCTTTTCAAGAGCTTTCCTCTAATTTCTGTACTTTGCAGTGCGGGGTCAGGCGGTGCAGGGTCATGGTTAACAAACACCCCTTCCATACTTTCCACTTAGCGCTCGTCTATTCCGGCAGGGGTATTATATTGGATGATTTGGATTGAGGGAATACTCAGTGCGGTCAGGTCAAAGACCTCTTCTTTGGGTTTGCTCGTTATTATTTTTTCACCTTGTTAGCCTTAACACATGGCCGGCGCTCTGTTAGCAAAACCCCACTATGCCGTGATCAATGCCTGTGGATAGGCTGGGGAGAAGCCAAGCATGAACGCAAGAGGATGGAGCAGAAGGGAAAAACGAAGTTTTGGGGGAATTTAGCACTCCCATCGCACGTGGGAAATAATTGGCACAGGGTATGACGATTGTTCCATATCTTCAGCTCCTTGTTAGATCACTCACACTGAGTGAGAACCCTTCAACACACAGCCGAGACACAGAAACCTAGGTTTCCAATGGTCGTACGGATGAACATGTATCGCCGTTGTATAAAACATTTGTTGTTCTTGTGATATGAACTTCGAAATATTCAATTCTTTCGGGTTATTTAAAAAAATTTAAAAAAAGTGGCATGCAAATGTTTTTAACACTATTTTATTTTGTGAAATTAGAAGCAAAGACTGAGTCATCTTTTATGACCGTAGTTATTGTTTTGAGTTGTTTTTATGCAAATGTGGCATACAGAGAATCATGGGTCATTGATATGATGGGACTTTTTTAAGGTTACTTCAGTATATTTTTAACTGCACTCTATTTTCCCTGCTTTTGTGTCGGGGACAACACTTTTTGAAACTAGTCCAGTAATGAGCGAGAACGCTGCAGACAGCATCCGCTTAACGGGCTGCAATGTAATTGCTTGGGGACAACTCCACACTGTCAATGTATCTCCACTAAAAAGTGCTTGTTTTTGCCAACGACGCTCAGATTCTTACAAGTGTGTGGTGGCAACGTTATGGAAGCGACCCAACAGAGAAGCACAACGTCCTCCTTTACCTTTCGCTTGATCGGGTCTGTTTGTTTGGTGCCATGTGACTTGTCGCCAGCGAACAGTGGAGGTGGAGTTGGAAGGAAGAGACTCAGCTTGGTATCTTAAAGATGTTCAATGTCATCGCTGAATATCGAGAGGATTTTGACAAAGTAGAGGGGACGTAAGTTTCAGGACGAAACTTCTCCGTGCGAACAGATGGACCGGATGAAGCGAGATCTCGATTTAAAAAAATACCAAAGTTACACCTTAACTAGGTGACTCGTAATATTTTAATGTGTTTACAGAATCCCAACATTTTACCACGACATGTCGGCATGATCTGTCATCTAAACGGCATGCCACCATTAAAAATACATCATCTGCATGTTGTACCATGATGTATTGTGGTATAACTGGAAGCCAGATCTCTCTGAGGTGAACTACTTGCCAGTGGTGGATGTTTCTTTGAGGCTGGAGGATGTATGAGTCATGTAACACCATGCAGTAGATCTTACAGCTCATGTTTATACCCCCTGCACAGATGTATGAGGTTAAGCAACTTAATCTTTCTGCGAGGCCTCTCACACTATGTTCCCCTCTCTCTCTGTTGCGTCATCACTGCACACAATGGGGACAGAGGTATGTTGCCATTTCAGCTGTTCTGTTGCGTATCTAAAAACAAATGCATCATGTGAACTTCACGGGAGATATACAGAGATTAATCAAACAGTAGAGGCACGTGATGAGAGGAAAAACTGCTTTGTGCTGGTTCAGATGCTACTTTCCCATTTGGTTATAAAGACACGAGGAGGAACTCGTGTTTTTGAGTGTAAAGTACAGGAAAGGTATCGATGCTGAGATGTCTCATGTCCTCCAATGGGCTTCAGTGAAGACGTGCACTTGACTACACCTTCAGCACAATGTCTACTTGCACATTCTATTTGGGGACGGCTGAGGCACACAATGTGCCGGCAGCTTCGTCTTCTGTCTTTTTTTTTTTTTTACCCTTTGCTGATTTTTTTTTCCCCACACAAAAATGGCGGCGATGAAGTTATTGTTCCAAATGTCAACCGAGATCATCCAACAGTCGCAGTATGAAACACGAATACTCCGCTATGTTTCTCAATAACATTAATATTCATTTGGAGGTATTTTCTAGCGACCCGAAGAATGCCGGTCGAGTTTCTTGTGAACGGAGCAGCGACGGGGTCCACCGTTTCTCTTTTTAATGTCCAATCTGGCCATGCAGGCATTATAGATTAGCGCTCGCTAAGGCGTCAGCTAACGGGGATCCAGTAAATAAGCTAAACTCTAAAGTGTGAACTAGGACTGAGCAGAACGAACATTTCAGATGACCACTGATCTCCCCTGTGGCCTAACAGACGGCTCCTAATGCAATGGAGGCGGCTCGTGTCAAACCGGTCATAGTTGGCCCACGACATTGTGAAGAAACGGACACACAACATGCATATTACGATGCGGGTGGACTCGACGGCCGGCTCGAATGTATTCGCCAAACGGAGACTGTAATGGATGAGCTTTGCCAGCATGGCTGAGGAGCATCACGCCGGTGTCAGGAAATCATTTATGGGAGTTGTCGACTTCATGGATTACGCTCTAACATTCCTGTAATGGCCACCGACCGGGCGGCCTGCAGGGCCCATAAAACACATCAGACCCACCCGACGCGTCGTTTCCCCCCGCTGCTCGTCCAAATGATCCATAAATTACGGGGTTAAGGGGACGGCTCGTCTGATGACCCCCAGGACAAACACCTCATCCTCTTTGTATTATCCTCCTCAGATGGGCATCTTCCGGGCTGCCCGCGTCGCTTCTAGTTCAACTTTTCGATG
>NW_027176181.1:10000-11743 GCF_023055335.1 Clinocottus analis | reverse complement strand
TTCATCATAACATTGCACCTTGAACTTTAGCCCACTTGCTCATTTATCCACTGCGCAGAGGATTGTGGGTCTGAAAAGCCAAAAAAGCATGCAGGCTTGCAGACGGCAAAATGCGACCGAATGCAATACTACATCCTGGTAAATACTGCATTTGACATACAATGTTTTGGGAAATACTAAAAATAGTATGGCAGTATGGTTATTGGTCTGTTTACCTATCTCATTTCCACTGCCTCCGTCTTGGATGCTCCAGAGGATGATGCTGCTCTCAGAGGAGGCGGCCACCATCTTGTCTTTGTCTCCATGGGGGCCACCGACCACCTTGGCATTAAGCGCGATGCGTTCAAGGGTCCAGTCAAGATAGGGGGAGGAAAACACCTGCTGCCACCCAGAAGATTCCTTTATCCTGTAGCGAGATCACACACACAGACAAACATTAAAGTACTTTAAATGACAAGGGCTGCGTTTTCCAGATTCGATCGTTCTTAAGGATTTAAGAAGGCTGGAAAGAAGGGTTCGCTAAGAAGGAGCGCTAAGATACGAGTGTTTCCCAGACGCGTTCTTAACTGCCTTCTTAAGATCTCGCCAAAGAAGCTTCCTAAGACGCTCTAAGTGGGAGCTGACAACCGCCATGGTGATGAAACTAAATCAATCGATGCCAGGCAAATCGATCACCCACCACTTTATCAGCGCATAAATCACACACAACGCCCTGTGGTCCCCACGTGCAATTACGCTACGGGCGTGTGTGTGTGCCATCCACGACATCAATCACCCGGGGATCTCAGCAATGACATGAAATCCACGGTGGACCTGGCGGACCTCGTCCCGTGTGGTGGGCATTCTGATGTGTGTGCGGGCATGGCGCAGGAGGATCGGTGTCACGGCTGCCACACTCCGTGAAACCGATGCTTTGCTGAGGCCGGTGCCGTCCCCCACCACCTCCAGGAAGCTCCCGACAGGCTGAGGGCAACATTGCAGCGGGTTGGCCTCTGGATGTGTGGTGACACTATCGTGACGAGGCGTTGGATCCTCACACGGGGAAGCCGGTACTTGGACTGGACATCCCGGTCCAACAGCACATTAAGTGGGGAGAAGTGCTGACGCACACATACATTTATAACTATCTGGCTTTGCGCACGGCGATGCTGTTGGTTAGCAGCGAGATTGCGCTGTATTGCAGCCGTGGTGTCTCTCACGCATGGACTTCAGCAACGCCTTTATACGTGGAGCCTCTCTGGATGAGGTTCCAGTCGAGTTCAGTTACACCTGTCAGTTTCCTGATATCTGTGAAATACCACAGGGTTGTTGATGTTTTTATAGCTAACGTAAACTCATATGCAGATGCCGAATGTGTGTGAAAACGCAATGCGTGATGGTAATGATGATTCATTTTATTTATGTAGCTACAGGAACACATAAGCAATTCTTTATTTTTACATCGTTATTTTTCTTTTTATGCTATTATTTTTCTTGCGTCAGTGTTCTGCAGCTGTGAGCGCACATTCATCATTACGCATGGTTTTAGTATTCTTTTGAATGTCAGCTATAACTTTCCCTGACGCGGCTGCAGTGAGCGTTTAGTCGCTAAGAAGGCTGTAAAGAGTGGGTTAGACTGATCTTACATTTCGTTCTTAGTGAAGAGCGTCTTAAGCTAAGAACGACTCTGGGAAACACGTCGTTCTTTCACAGCGCTCTTACAGCGCTCTTAAGACGCTCTTAGCGCTTAAGAGCGTCTTAACG
>NW_027176181.1:0-5000 GCF_023055335.1 Clinocottus analis | reverse complement strand
TGCTCAGCTAGTACCCACCCCAGTACCTGGAGATGTTGAAGAAATCTATTGGCTCCAGAACAAACGTGATGTAAGGCAGGTACATCATAAGGTTCCCATAATGTCTTTACTCTACATCACTATTTGTGCTAAGAACAAGGTTCCCTTTCCTCCAAAAACTCTGTAAAGCAACACACCTAAAGGAGTTATTCCGTAAAACTCTGCTTCGTGTCGCAGGATGCTGATGTTGACACCCCTGCAGAGAGAAAAAAGCAGAAGAAATATTCAGTAAGACCCTGTTTATGACTCAAAATAATGTCTGCCTAAAATGAACATTGTGTCATGACTCCTTACCGCAGGTCCAATTCTTTGGTTCGGAGGAAATTCAAAATTGGTGCAAAGGCTGTGGGGTCTCTGTCAATAAATATCTGAAAGTGGAAAATAATTGTTTACAATCATCATGGACTGTTTCACCTATTTCAGAGATTTTGAAGGCATTGAAAAACTATTGAGCAATAAATCTGTTGTTGAAAATTATCATTAGTTGTAGGCATACACAAAACAGAACATTATCAAACAATAGGGAAGTGGAAGAAAGTCAACAATGAAACATTGACTGTGGGTGTGGGAGACAAAATGTGTCTAATATGGTCTCAAATAGTATAAAGACATATGTTATCTTCTAGCATACACAGATAACCTCAGGGTCATGCATCATGTTTTAGTAAGTTGCAGCCTGAATGACAAACGTCATATCCTATCTACTGGAAGCGTTTTAGATGTCGCGTGCAGATACGGTCCTGGTTTTACATTAAGAAACAACAAAGGCTATACTCACAGCTCCAGTTTCATCCCGAAGAGTGGATATCCTTCCACTCAGCAAACTAGAAAACACACAAACACACGCACAGTGCTCCAGTCAACCCACAGACATCTCCATTTACACAGGCCAAAAGTGTTACCACTACCTGAAGTCAACACAAACAGTTTTCAGAGTGACTCTGACCTGTTGACTCAGAACTACAGATCAGTGCTGCATCAGCATGTGCTGCAAGTGTGTATGAAGAATGACTTCAAATTGACTGAACACTGCAGACAGCTGCGGCCAGAGAGACTGACAGGCAGGCAGGCCAGCAGACCGACAGGTGCACTGGCAGACAGACTGACAAGCATTTAGTATTACTTGGTCAGCTGTTGTCAAACTGTGAGCTCACTGTCCGGTGTTTAAGTGTGTTCTTACTGTGGTATTTGCCCAGCATTACACTGGGTTTACACCTAAATAACTCACTAAATACATATTTTAAAAAAAACTGGCGTACGCCCATATATTGGATGAATACAAGACATAATGAGACACATAAGATGTATAAAAGTAACCAATCCTCAGATGGGTAAAAGCATGAAGCAAGACATAGACAATGGAATACCGCTTCTTTACATTCATTATGTAATACAAATGTTGTTTTACTGGGTTGAAACCGCACTATAGCACGCTCACTGAGCCTTTGACCGTGTTCATCAGGTTTAAGTCTGCTTTAAAAAGTGTCCAATATGTCAAAATATGTACTGGGGTTATGCAGACAGATTCAGTTCCATTTTATACATACAGAGACAAATGTTCCTCATACTCTCACACTCTGCACTTAATTTGCAAACACTTGATTGATTATTCAAATATAGAAAGAAATCTTGATCAATTCAATACATCATCTGTTTTTTCTCAGTGCTCACAACATTAAACCCACCTTGAGAAGAAAGAGTCTGGGATCCACATCAGAGTCTGCCTGGAAGTGCTGAACCTGAAATATAAAGACACAATAGCACATGTATTATAAACACTGTGTGACACTACATCAGAGAGAGAGAGAGAGACAGAGAGAGACTAACACATGAAATGTTTAGTAGTTTATGATAAAGTACACATCCATGGCATAAATCATCATACACTCAACGTTACGTTAGAGTTAAAATTCCCCAAATGATGACCATCATCTGTCATTCCGTCCCGTTGACGAAGCTCACCTTGTCCCACCGACGTTTAACTGGATGATCTCTCCCATCCCAGGCGTCAAGTTGTTCCCATTCGTAGCCATGATAACCGAAGCAATGGGTCGTAAAAGTCCCTGTTCCGTTATTAGTCAGTCACGAGAGCTAGCTTGCTAACGCTCCTCTTCCCAGCAGAGCCGATGTCCCGACTCTCCCCAGCCTAACGACCTCTCCCTCGGTCCACCTTCCATAAAATATCCGTTATATACGGACGGCGGCGTCGGTGTCGTGGAGCCGCCACATAGTGGGCGACGACACAGAGGGGCCTTCTTATCGAAGAGGCAGCCTCACAAGAATGCCTTTATTTTTCAGCGAGCGTGTTTGCATCACTGTCTCGCATATAAATCGTGGATAACATCTTGCGCAGAATATTAGCAACGTGAAACAGCTGTACAAACGGTCTAAAAACGAGGCGAGAGGGTTCACCTCTGAGAACTTCCGGTTTCGCTTAGCCAAAGACGGTTGGAACCCTTAACTTCGTTTTTGTAATGCAATAGTGTATGTAATATTACCATACATCATATCATGTATGGATTTACATATACTACAATGAAACTACTGTAATCGTAATTCAAGCAGATGTTTTAGCAAGTAATTTAACATCAATTTGTGTTAATAATGTATCGACAATGCAAGCGAAACGAGGAGTGGAAATTCGAACTGAGTCAAATTATATTTTGCAATACAGCATAAGATGGAGCTGTCTCAGACACCAGAGTAAAATATTGAGTATGGCTGCCCTCAATTCTGCAGGCAGCTTGGCCATGCCGAAATTGACATTATCCAAATGCGTGTGCTTAAACTGCCACCATAGTCATCTACTCAACAGACAGAACCTGTATCACAAGGTAAGAACCAGTTCAGTTGTGTACTGAGAAAGTCGAGAAGAAGAAAACGTGAGCGTTCCTGTACCACACATGAGCCAATCAGCGCAGGAGGCGTTATTGTCACGCTCTACTGGAACGCCCCCTCCCCGTGGCTGCAAAAAGACCCGTTGCGGAGTTTAGCGAGGCGCACCCTCCAAACTATTATTATGGACATCAACTACTGTGTCTAGCTTGCTCCTAGAGCTGCCTACCGTCAAATACAAATTATTTATTCAAGTGTGCTTGGAAATTTTAGGAAATCTATACTGAGATTGCAGCTACACTTAAAATAGAAAATACAATACTCTCATGATAAAATATGATATATATTTACTAATAGTGGTGTGATGAAGCTTTGATAGTTAACCATCGACTGGGTTGTGGTTAAAACCAAATCAAGCTCACAAAACACGTGGGGCGTTATATCGACTCCATAGTTAATGCTAGAACACATGTTGAATCCAATAATATATATTGTTGGTATAGGGTACGTTTTAACTAGGTTTTCAATGCAATATTTATCATTCAAACTTCATGTGCATTCCACTTTTTTTGCTGGTCGAGCAGTAACTCGACACCACTGCGTTTTCTGCGCGCAATTAGGCGCTCCTCAACTGATGCCCGCCCCTCCCACTTCTACTCAGAGAAAGGGACTTGAAACCCAACAACATATTTTATGACGAACTAGCTAGCAATTGTTTTGACTAAAAGCATCTTCTTTTACTGCTTTTTCACCAGTATGTAACGCACGGTCTTTATTCGTCTGTAGTTTCCTGTTCCCCGGTAGGATTTGTATATATTGCTACTTAACTTTATGTTAGTTGTTTGTTTATTTACCTTTCATTAGCTTGTTAGCCGGGAAAAGTTAGCAAAGGCTGGACTTCTATAAGCTAACGTTGGACAATTAGCAAGAGCCTTGATTAACTTCATTAACTACAGTTGGTAACTTGTTTGTTTGACTGGCTGACGAGGAGGTGACCTGTAACAGTAATGTTTCTAAGTCCAAGCTAAATTAACGTTACAAATTAAGCAGATGTCATAAGTTATTTTCTCTGCAGGTAACGTTAAGTAATTAAGTTAGGTGGGGCGACTCTACGTTAGAAAATTATATTTGTAATGTTATTACCAAAGACTACGAATCTAAGTGTGTCATTTGTTTACAGACCTCCCTCCCCCTCGAGCACTACCTCGTTAAAAGCCAGGCCAGAAAATAAAATGGATGTGTGACCAGCTCAAACGGAGAGAAGAGAAAGCAAGAAAGAGTCTTTCTGCTCCTTGTTTCAGCCCAGGAACAGAAGCCTGAGGAAGGAAAGGTGGAAAGCATACAAGTCAGGTCATGATGTTGGAGGCACAGGAGATAGGAGCTCCAGGTACAGAGGGAAACAAGCCAGAGCTCCCAGCAGTACACATGTCCAGTAATATTCAACAGGTAGAAACTGGAGCATCTGTCTCTCCGCCCGTGGCCTCCATACAACCTCCAGCCACCACAGCAACGGAGGATGAGGATGAGAGTGAAGACGAGTCAGACATTCTGGAAGAGAGTCCATGTGGTCGCTGGCAGAAACGCAGAGAGGAGGTAAGGGTGGCCAAGAAAAACATGGACTAATGTTTAACTGTTCTACCATCCTTAAGATGAAAGTTATTACCGGTATATCACATTTCTCTGCACAAATCAAAATTAAAAATAGCCCTTGACTATGTATACAATAGTCACAAAGCTCAGTTGACTGGAATGACAGATGCAGTGATATTGTGATGTAGATCCTAGATAACCTTTTACTGCAAAATGAACAACCTGGTTGGTAATCGTTTTGAACCAGTGTATTAGCTTATTAATAGATTTGAGTATGATTTGCTTAACACAAACTGTGTTTTTTGGGTTGATCATGTTCAGTATAATTTAAAACCGTTACTTCATCTGCTAGTAGTTAAATTCAAAAAGCATATTGGACTTCAGTGTTCATATGCAGAAGTTTATAGCACAAGTATATCTTTACCATGTCAGCTGAAACAGGAGGAGGATGTTATTGAATGTATTCTATTAAAGTTTTTCTGTTTGTTCCTTTGTAAACTCTTTTTGTGTCTTGTATTTAATGTTACGATGGAAAT
>NW_027176180.1:0-7500 GCF_023055335.1 Clinocottus analis | reverse complement strand
TGTGTGGGTGAATGAGAGCGACAGACTGCAGCAGAAGACCCAGGTGGTTCATCTGTCCAAGCTACCCACAGACACAGCTGTGCTTCTTGACCCCAGCATCTACAGGTGTGTGTACATGTGCGTGCGTGTGTATATGTGTGTGTATATGCATGCATGTTGGTAACAACGCACACAAGAAGAAACTCTAAAGATCTTTTCTGCCGTAGGATGTTCTTCTAACTACCTCCAGAGGAATTCCACTGTCACTTCCTGCTAAGACAACCTCGAGGAGGAGATCCTCTCCTTTTCGTTTCCATCTCTTCGTTCCTCTTTTTCCCTCCTCCTTGTCCCAGAATGCTGAGTCTAGTGACCTCTTTGTGTCATGGCTTCACCAGGGTTATGTGTTTGCAGAGGGCAAGTAGGAGAAGATGTTGCTTTTAGGTAACTCAACTAGACTGAAAACTAACTGACAGAAGTGTAACTGTAGACAGACACATGTAGAGAGAAGCTCTCTTTGTAAATACTTAAGATTTGTAATATATTTTTATACTTTTCATTTTTTACTGTAGATGTTTTTTCTGCCAAACATTTTAAAATAGGTGTTTTAAAAACTGATAATACCGGTTATGTGCATATGGCTGGCATTGCTTGGTTTGATGTCATTAAACTTTTTCCCAATCTCCATCAGTCTGAAGTCTTTACTGCCAGTTGGATGTTTATTTACATGGAACATGAATCAACAACACTGACAAAGAACACATAACATGCCCCCCTCTCTTCCTCTATAAGGAAGAGCAGGGCCCTATTCCACGTACGTCGTTTACTGATATAACTGGATAACTTCCAGGATAAGATGACGGAGATCTGGATTTTCGGTTCCACGAAGCCAGTTTAGATCAGTCACCATCGAAATCACCTAACCTGGTCGGGAGCAGGTTTAGTGAAAGTTCACTGGATAAGTTGGCCACTCCCACCGGACAAAACGCAGCTATCTTCCTCATTGATGAAGGAGCGATATTAGTTTTATAGGGAGAGAGTTCTTCCAGATCGACAAGATCCGTTCTCACATCATGATGACGTCATATGAGCGCTCTCGATTTTGCCGACAAGGACTCATTTATTTACGAGACTTTCTGGAGCCGTACATTGAACACCGGTGCAGCCGAGCGCTGTCCGTCTTACATACTGTACATAATACATACTGTACACAATACATATTGTACACGCAGACTGGATCACAGAAGGATTGTGTAAAAAAACAAAAAAACAACAAGGCACAGCTCGCTTTTTTGCGAGTGGTACATGTTTGTGTCCGCGATGAGAGAACATGGTGAAAGCCGCTGCATGCCGTGCTGCTCATAACGTTTATTTAGCGCTTGAGAAACTTATGGATGTGTTGAAAGCATTCGTATGACAGTCATTAGTACACAATACATATCATTACTGTAGAACACGATGAAGGTGAACTCATGATAACAATACTTATCCCTGCTTCAACTGATTGCATTTCTGATTATGAATAATACATACATACTGATCCGCCCATACAAATATTCAAACTCCAAGTTATATGGTAATCTAAACACACATAGGTTACATGAATATACACATAGTTCATGATACATATGTGCATACAGTACATATATCCTCATAAGTATATATTAATTTGTATACTACTGCCATCATTTAAATAAATATCATCTGATTGATTTGGGTGATGAGGCACTTAAAATTAGCAGATACATTTTATTTTGTTTGACACATTTACTTGTCTGATATTTTTGCACTGACTAGTGTTACGCGGCGTTACGCTGCATTCACAACAGGAAGTGTTGCGAATATTCGCTCCGCTTGAATGTGAAAGCATCATTAGATTTTGTCATGACTATGGACTTAAATTCATCATATGTAGTCATAATCAACTTCTGCTCATCAGCAGAGAAAAGAGACGCTCTTTCTCTGAGTTTATTTGTCATTTTAGAAAGACAACATCATGAATTTGGCGTTCGACTTTTCTCCCTTCTGAAGAGGAGCGGGCACGCAGTGCGAATGATGCGCTGCAGCCAGCCCGGCCGTGTCTGTAAGGTGCCAGACGATGATGGATGAGCAAAGGATGGACTCAATGATGGTAGTGCACCATTATTTTCTTTGGCAGGTTGAATTTCTTCAGCTGCATCAGGAAGAACATCCTCTGCTGGGCCTTCTTGGTGATGGAGCTGATGTTCAGGGCCATTCTAACCCAGGACTTGAGCTCCTGGGTTAGGAAAGGATGGACTCAATGATGGTAGTGCACCATTATTTTCTTTGGCAGGTTGAATTTCTTCAGCTGCATCAGGAAGAACATCCTCTGCTGGGCCTTCTTGGTGATGGAGCTGATGTTCAGGGCCATTCTAACCCAGGACTTGAGCTCCTGGGTTAGGATGGAGCCCAGGAAGCGGAAGGACTCCACAGCATCGACGGGGGAACTTGACGGGTCAGGCTCCTCAAAAAGTGAACATTTATTATTTAGCTGAACTTCGTTTAAACAATGAACCATAATCACGTTCCTGTGAAACAACGCGACAATAAAAAATATTGTCTGTTGTCTATATATATATATATATATATATATATATATATATATATATATATATATATATATATATATATACATATGTGTGTGTGTGTGTAGACCACAGGTATATATATATATTCATTTGTTTACATACATATTTTTTATTTTTGTATATATCTGTTATCCCTATTCTTATTTATTTTATTTTATTTTTAAATTATTTTATTTTGTGTGTTTAGTTTAGTTTATTTCATTGATGTCTGTAAGTGTGGGATGCTGCTAGTACGGCAAAAAAAAATTCTCCTTGGGGATTAATAAAGTACTTTTCATTCATTCATTCATTACGAGCAAGAAGTGTCATAAACGTCATGATGTTTTTATGTTTTTTTTGTTATTGTACAGTGTTGTCTACACCAAATACAGCTGAAGCTGTAAACCACTTGTATGTATGGCCATCCTAACCCAGGACTTTATATATATCAACAAGTCTATATCTATATCTATATCTATATATATATATATATATATATATATATATATATATATATATATATATATATATATATATATATTATATTTATATCATAACATATATAACATAGAGAGTCCTTATCTACTACACTCAAGTCGTTAAGTGGAATTATTCGGGGAGAAGTGCAAACTATCTTTATATGCTGATAATTTATTACTGTACGTATCAAACCTAAGTTTAATACGTCACCCACACTTAAGATTTGGTCAATTTTGTGGGTATAACTGAATTTTATTTAATTTCTAAACTTGAATTTTAGTAATTTTAAGGATCTGGAGAAGTCAAGGAGCCCTATGCTGCCTGCAACATCGATCTGCGATTGGATGGTGGAGGCATATCCATGGAGAGAGTCAGAGACAACAGGGTGTCGTTCCCAATCTCATTGGATGAAATCTTTGAACCCATAGTCCAGACCCTACGCTGGTGCAGTAGGTCCTGGGGCATACTCTTGGCCTCATGTGGCAAGAGTATGCCCCATGAATCAATCAATCAATCAACGAGAAAACAAACACGAGTTAGTTTTCATACTAACTCATACATACTTGGAAGATGAAGAAATTGATGCACTTGAATGGCCCTCATTTAAGTGCATCAAGGAGCTCCCTGATGCCCTTAGTCCGAGCTGGGAGGACATCTCATATCGGACATCTCAGAACGTTGTTTCATTAGGAGGATGCTGCGACGTTGTCAAGCATGCATACAAGCATGTGGGCACCACACAACATGCTTGTTGAGAAGCATTTTGAGTTGCAGAAATTTAATTTTGGCAAAAGGACTAGCCTGCTACATAATTTTCTCACTTTGATTTTCGGGGTGTCTATGAAATCAAGCCTTCTGTAGGCTGAAATTTGTATTTCCATCAAAAGATGTGGCATCCTTTTGTTCCCAAGATATTCAACAGAGATCTGATGTGTTTTCATGTGTTTTTCCTTAAATTGTTTGGAGCAGTGCAATTGCAATATGAAATTACAAAGGTTAATTTATTTGGATATAAATAAGTATCATTTCATTGAGCTAGTATGTATATGAAAACAATATCCACATGCTAGATACATTGTAGCTTTTCTCCCGTCACAGTAATAGCTGACGTCATATTCAGTGGCCGGAAATCGTCCTGACCGCAGAAAGGAATGGCTGGGTTGCTGAAAAAGGTATGAGTAAAGGTCATGTTTTAAGATTAAAGATTTAAAGAGTAAAGATTTCCGTAAAAACGAAGTAATTATTGTTACACTTCGGGGACTGACGGCGGACTCACTGGGCTGAGGCACGCGCTCAGTCTGCAGGGAAAGAGACGCTGCGCGATGTTTTCGTTAGCTAGCTAGGTAAGCTAGCTTCTTTCAGGTTTCATTACAACAGACCACTACGAGCGAAATTATGTGTTCCATCACATTTACACGGCAGCACTGAACTATAACTAAAATGTCTTGAACTGAGCTAGTGTTAGTTGTCCTTGAGAGAGAACTTGAGCTGTTCCAGTTGTGTGAAGCCTTGTCCTCTGACGTGACAGAGGTTGTACCGCTGCTATTCACTGTACTGCAGTCATTTTGGTCGACATTGAAAATGATAGATTGACATAATATTTTTGGCGTTTCAACTCTGTGAAATTATACAAATGTTTGATTGTTGGCTTTCACAATACCTGAGAATAAAATTGTTAAATGATTTCATTTTCCTGAAGCCATATCCATAAGTTGTGAAAGCAAATCCACAAAGTTGGTCAGAATGCAGTTTAATAAAGTGAAAAAGTACCGAAGTGACTAATTTCTCTCGTCTTCCAGACGACCGGCCTCGTGGGTCTGGCGGTGTCCCACAATCCACATGAGGTAATCACACTGCAGATTTATTAGTAACCGACAATGATCATATGAAGTCACAAAATACATAGTGGCTCATCGCATGCTTCACTGTTAAGCATGCGAGGGGAGTATAGTTTCTACCAGCAACTGATCTGCTCTGGTCTTCTCTCAGCGTCTAAGGATTCTGTACTCGAAGATCCTGGTGTCACTGCAGACCATGCCAGAGGATGCCGCCTACAGGAGGTACACAGAGCAGCTGGTCAGCGAGAGGTTCAACCACGTCAAAGTGGTAAGCGAGTTAGTCTGGCTCTCTTTAGACCTGGTTTCACTGTGATTACAGCATCCACACGAGTCGAAGATTTTCTATCATGTGAAATGATACCTGCAAAGAAAACGGTTATAAAAGCAGAACAATATATTGAATTATATCTCACTAGGTTAATAGAATTGGAATCAATAGAAATATGAAAAGTAGAAGCAATTATTGTATGTCTTTTTAAATAAATTTGACAACATATTCAGTGTGTGTTCCTGTTTGTCCAAAGAATATGTGAAATACTTCAAACATGAAGTCAAGAAAGTGTGTTGCTGCCAAAGTAGAGAGAATATCAATAATATTATAATACTCAATGTAGTTTCTTAGCAATTATTACATGACTCTGATTAGGACTAATCCAGTGATCAGTTTGCAGATTTGGATCTGATCTGCTGAAGTTAGTCTTCAGGCAGAATAGTCGGCAACCTGAGTTCAACCCAAAGACAACATAGTGGTGCTGGAGGAAGTATGTGTTCATATGATCAAAGTGTGTGTGTGTCTCCTTCATAGGAGGCTGATGTTGAGAAGTTGGAGAAGAAGATAAACTGCGGGCAGATTGAAGAAGTGATTTTTCAGGTACTGTCATCATTTCTTCATGATACACATTAAAAAGTAAAGTCTAGTTATCATTCAAGCCTGAAGCTGAAACAAACCAAGTTCTACTTTGTCAGTTGATGTTGAAAATGAGAAGTGATGATCATACAGTAGTGTTGTCTATTGCATCCAAAAAAGCCACAATATTATATTATTCTCATCCAGAGAAATATAGAGAAATGTGTGTGCAGGCAGTGAAACCACTTGTTTCAGCTCTGTTATTGTTGGGCACTGAATTTGGATTCTGATCGTATTGGATCACACACGGCAGGCACAGCAAATAAAGCTGTGCCAGCTGTGTGTCTAAGATGCTTTGTAAATAACGTTTATCATTACCAAGATTGTGTCTGTATAGACAGTATAAGTGAAAATTTTTAGAACAGGAAAACTCAGCTCTTCTCATCTCACTCCTCAGAATGTGAATAATTGTAATTCCCCAAACTGAAAGAATTATATCTGACTTGGCTATTAAAGGTGTAATTGACTGAAGTAAAAGTCAAAACAAGGTTTCCGTAGGTGAACTTGCGGAACGATCATTACCAAACTAGCTATCAAAGAGTAAATGTGTGTCCCTGTGTGCAGGCGGAGTGTGAGCTGGCTCTGTCTAGGAAGATGTCTGAGTGGAAACCATGGGAGCCGCTGACAGAAGAGCCTCCTCCCAACCAATGGAAATGGCCCATCTGAATACCCTTTGTAAACAGCACCAAACCGCTGCTTTTTGTACAAATATTTCTTCTCCTGTACAAATAAGTCATACAAATATAAAATGTCCCTGTTTATTCTCAGGAGTCCTTGATGTTTATCTTTACCAAGATTTGTCTGTATTGACAGTATAAGTTAAAATTCTTAGAACAGGAAAGCTCAATGAATTGAACATTACTTCACATATTCACAGCTGTCTCTGGAGAAAGCTGAATCAAATTAATTGGGATTTGATGAAAAATGGTTCTTCAGTTTAAATACGCTGGAAATATCTGAGGATCACAAAGCTCTTCATATGAACAGCAAAATGTTTTTTTTTTTTAATAGAGATGAACCGAAACCACAAACATTTAGTTTGACCATATGGATTTAATGTGGTACGTTCCAGAAGAGAAGAATTTGAAAATGTTAATAAATGACTGCTGAAAAAAAAAGGGGAACGCTAATTTAATCGAGACCTTAAAGTCAAATCTTAATACTAATTCAAATTTTGACATTACATTCAGTTTGCACACTTCAATAAACATCCAGTTCATTGCAAACAACTTGAGACTATAAATATCCATGAATCATGAAGTCAGAAGTGTAATAGTATGAAAGATCACTTTTTAGCTGGAAGAGAGCTGCTATATCTCAGAAATAATAATGGAGGCCTTATGTACAAATGCATAATGACTTCCATCCACGCTCTGCCTCCACACACTTTGTACTCAGATGCTCTGACGCCTGTGTGGTCCTCCTCAGACTTTGACCTCCTGTGAGCCACTGGTGGCTCTCTGTAGCAGCTGGAGCATAATGGGATAGATGGGAGCAAACTCCTTCCCTTGACGAGCCCTCACCGACTGCACATAAGCCTCCAGAGCGCCCCTTAAAGGAGAACAGAGGAAACACTTGTGGATTATGAACAGTTTCAATATCGTTATGACTTTACAGATTGTTAGTGATCTTATGGTCTTTATATAACAAGTGACAAAGTCTTTACTGGAGTCAAGCAGTGATCCCAAGATGAAGACGCATATCTGATCAG
>NW_027176179.1:0-11853 GCF_023055335.1 Clinocottus analis | reverse complement strand
GAAAGAGGAGGATGGAGGGAAGGAGGGAGGAGGGGTAGGACCGTATGCGAAGAAACGGTTGGGTCTACTTTCTATCTACCTTAAGAAATACCGTTAGACATTGAAACAAATAAAACATATTTAAAATGGGGATGTAAAATGTATCTCTCGTTTTCTAAAGAAGATAAATACAAATGATTCACTCAAAAAGAATAAACTTAAATGAATGTTTCGTCGCGGTCACGTAGCTAGCTAGATATATGTCTACAAAACAAACCTGTGAACCGCTTCACTCACAGTTGGCTAATTTACATATTAATGCGCCAAAAGAAGAAGAAAAAAATCACCACTTACGCCAGCTATGCGTCGCCTAGCAACCAGCTGCTCAAGAAGCTGGCGGAAGTAAAATTACAAGTAATAGTTTTATTGTTAATGCTTATTACCGTGTTATTTTTAAAAATGTTTTATCCATGTATGACATTATAAAATGAGGTATTTCAGACACACTAGATGTTAAATAAATTGTTTATTGAATATTCATATGCCTTATATTTTCATTACAAAGGTGTGTTGTCGCTCTCTCTCTCTCTTTCTGTCCCACTCTTTCTCTCTCTCTCTCTCTCTCTCTCTCTCTCTCTCTCTCTCTCTCACGTGCCTCCATCCGGCGCCGTTCCTTTGGATGTGATGGAGCGCACGTGCGAACCCCCCCAGCGACTGAGTTACGTCATCCTTTAAAGCAAACCGAGGCAGGCTGCTGTTGACGTGCAATATGGGTCACACACACAGACACACAAACAGGCACAGCTCTAAAAATAACTACACAAAATATGTATTATTGTTTTGCAAAAATTACAATATTAAAAAAATCCCTTTATATTTGTATCTTTTAATATCATATAGTATGAGGCGAGCCTTCCTCATTAATGAAGGCTGAATTATTTGTCCTTGTTGGTTGAGATACTAGTTTTAGCTGGTTGAGCAGCCAAGAGTTCACAAACACAAACAAGCCAACCAATAGAAAACATTTAGATTCTTATTTTATTGTTTTATTTTCGGGGAGAGGAATCTGCTTCATGGTTCAATCCCCCAAAAAACGAGTTAGTGGAATAATGACGTTAAGAGGAAGAAAAAAAAAGAGAGTGTGTTTTCATAATAAACAGCTTTCCAACCGTCTCAGCTACAAAAAGAAAAGAAAAAAAACATCAAAAAATAAATGGTTTATCTTTTTATTGACGAATCCAGAGATTCTGTACTTGTTGCTAAATTCCACAACAGTGAAATCAATATAAATACATTGTTAAAAAGATGCGTGTGTGTGTGTGCGCGCAAGATGTTGTGCAGTCACGGCAGGTGTTAGTTTATTTGATAATACAGAAGAAGAAAGAAAAAAAAAGAAGTGTGGATGAGATGAAAACTTTACTGTTTTGTTGATGTAGGAAGCAAAATAAAAAAATAAAATAAAAAAAAATAAAAAAAGAGGTGAAAACCTAAAAGATGTTCGCCCTGAACAGGCTGCTGCCGATCAGCCTCCAAACCGCGAGCGTTTTCCAAAGCGATGACGCAGACGGTCTCGTTTTTCATTCACGTCAACAATGAACTCCCCTCAAAGACAACAAGAACAACAAAGACGTCTGCTGGTGGGTCACGAACTGGAATAAATTGAAACGTTTTAATTGACTGTATTGGATTGGCAGAGGCTGATCTTAATTTTAAAAAATCATCATCATCGTCATCGTCATCGTCGGGGTGGTGCGTCGAGCTTCTCTCGTAAAATCCTCCAGCAGCAAAGTCTTTAGATCTGGAGACAGAAAACATTTACACCTTAATGTTTGTTTACATACTTATCTTCTTTTTATTTCAGTTTTTACTCTCCGGACGTTTGTGATATGTTGTAGTAGGTAGTGTTGAATTATGGTGCGTTCAAGCTCCATTAAGTAAAAATGAGTTCTGGGTGAAGGGAATCTAGTAAAATGTAGTTTTTGGTCAGAAGCTGTATGTACATACATGAATATAAAACAGATATTAGAGATGAATATAAACACATATTAGAGATGAAGTGTGTTTATATAATATATAAATAAGTACTACAGATGATTTTCACAAAGTAAAAAGGGTCACATTTATAAATCCTGATGCTATAAAGTGACTTTAGAGCAGTTAAATAAACCACCAATGAGCGTCTGCATCGGGAAATATGATCAAAATACGATTAATTATACTTTCAGTAAATAGAAAAATGAATGAACTTCACTCACTGTAAGAAAGTATTGATTTAAATTAGAAAAGTGTCCAATTTCACCCGTCTTTTAGGAGTTTAGACCATATTTAACTTGTTAAAGTCCATGTTTATAAGAAAACCTGCACATGAGACACGAGAGGAGCTCGTGGAGTAAAAGAGACGCTCACGTCATCAATGTCCTCGTCGTCGTCGCCAATGTCATCAAACTGGATCTCGTCGTCGTCTCCGGGCCCGAAGGTGTCTGTCTCGTTGATTTTGGCTGCGAGAAGGAAATAATAAACACGTTATTAATATCTAAACGTGAGCCACAGCCGCCTCGAGTGTTCATAAGCAGAGGAGCTCACCGTGCTCGGGCAGCTCGCCGTACGCTTTCAGGCTGCGAGCCTCGTCTGCGTTGTACTTCAGGATGACGTCGGCTTTGTTGTCCTGAAACAAGTTTAAAGAAATTAATTGTTTAAATGTGCAGTTATCCTAAAATAAACAAAAAGATTTTATTTTTGACTATGAAGAGGCACAAAGTCTAAATAACAAGAGGTTGAAAAGAACGGTGGGAAAGACTTAAATATGAAATGAAAAAATAAATGATTTAAAAGTGTTTGTGCTGAGATTTAATATGAATAGAAACTACTATTAATGAAAAATAAGGAATTAAAAGAATATTTAATTGTTCTCTCTCTCTACCTCCTACAGCACATTCAAACTTATTGCTTCCATTTCAGACATGAAAAATATAATAAAAACATAACCGCTGGCGGCTACAGAAGCGCTGCCGCTCGCTCGTCTCTTCTGCTGCGTTCACACAAAGCGTTGAGAATATTCACAACGCTTTTGGTGTGAACGCAGCACAAAAGGGTCGGCCTGAAAACAGAGTGACGAGCGTCGGGGCAGAGCGACCAACGCACCTGGTAATCCCTCAATCCGACCAGGATGATGTCCGACGTGTTAATCCAGACCTGCAGAACAGAGGTGGAGAGATTAACCAGCAGCACACTTCATTCTACATTTTTATTTAGCATGACTCTTCCATGACTTTTGACCAAATTTTCACGACTTTGAACCAAATGTCCATGAGCAAACATTGTGTGAAATCAAACGCGTGCTATAAGTACGTGTCATTTAAGTGCTACTAAAGTGCTACACTGCACTTTGTGACACACACGCACGCCGGCTGACGGACTCGTCGAGAAAGCGCAGGCTCAGCATTACGTCGGCTGGGTTTCCCTGTGTGTGCCGGTCAAAGGGGGCTTCGGCTCTCCTACCTTTTTCCGGAGTTTTCCTCTGATGTGGCAAAGCCGCTTGGTCCCGTCGAAGCACATGGCCTCCAGCCGGCCGTTCCCCAGCATCTTGATCACCTGAGCGTACTCTGGAGGAGCAGAGGTCATGAGGAGGTCACAGGTTTAAACAACCAATATAGGAAATAAAAAGGCATAGATAGTTAACAAGGTGTTCCTGCTGTGTTTAATAGATAAGACACATTAATGTTTTAGGGCAAAATTAGCAATTAAGGTGAGATATATATTTAAAAAAAGGAGGAAAAAGCCGGCAGCTCGCACCAATCACCTGGTCGGTCATTCTGGTTTATGAGTATAAAATATAACTTTTAAACAGTAGTCGTATTAACAGAGCAACGCTTCAATTTATACCAATTTTATACTTTAATAGAAAAGCTGGATGAAGGCCAAAGGGGACACGATGCTTCTGTAAATGTACGAGTACAACAGAGAAGGAGGAGCCTCCTTAAAGACACATTTAGTCACATGACCAAAGCTTCTGTCGGTCTCCAGCTGGAAGCTGTTAAGCCTTCTGGGTGTTTGATATTCATCATCTGATCTGGCTTTTCAGAATCTGTGTACACAGACACGTTAGCAATAATAATTAAAGTCCAAATTCATGTCCAATTGCAAAACTATTAAAATATCTCCCACAAAATGAGAGAAACACACCGGTGCTGCTCACTGAAACAAGTCGCTGGATTTACTCGAACATTTGCAGTAAATGAGTCACATTCATGTTTTCTAAGAGGCTCTTAAGAATGGCAAACTCTTCCTTTAACCTTCTGACACTGAAAACCTGCTGCTGGAATTAAATCCAACAGAAATGTGAACAAAAAACAGTTTGATGTTCATATAAACAGCTGCAGCCCTACAATGTAAAAACAAACCATCGTTTATTACAAATTAATAACTAATTCATTGTTCAGCCGACGTTAACGAGTTATGAAAATGCTGCTAATGTTCTGTTGAATGAGTTAAAGCTCAACTCAAAAAGGTGAAGATTTCTTTGTCAAACAAATGGTCAAACCCGAGCTGAACCCACCCTGTCCGTCCTCCTTGAACACCAGCTCTCTCTTCTCAGACTCATTCTCGTTCTTTCCACGTCGACGATTCTTTCCTCCCTTTCCTGTAACAGACGGAAAAATATCCGTTAATCACAGAGTTACTCACATGTTCATTAACTACACATTCAATATATCAAATTTCGGTTGAATGTAAACAAGGGTATTTAGTAGTACTGTAATTAACGACAACTTTGAAGTACTTGTACTTTGTTTACACACATATTATAAACTACGATTTATTCGTACAAAATATATTAAGCGCTTGTAAGATGGCGCTCGTTGTAAAGTATAGTACTCCACAGTCTATAGAAGTACAGCTGGAACCTGAACTGAAAAACATTTGATAAATGTAGAAAACAATGAGATAAAGACTTAATGAAAAGTATTAGTAGTTAATAGCTCCACCTTAAACTACAAGAGTAACATCCTGATGTACATGAATGTGGGGATAATAACAATTGAAGTATAGAATATATAATACTATAACAGTCACAGTTATACTCAGGTACTCGTGCAGCGTGGTGTTAGTAGTTTTACTAACTAAATAAAGAAAAGGGATTTGAAGACTTCCTCCAATACTGCATATTACTCACTTTCAACATGTTTAAGTATTGTATCTACTTTCTTGCAGACTTATGTTTAATCAAAGGCTGTTAGACATAAATATTGTTTGTATTGTGTTAATGTTTTACTAAAGCAAAATAACATAAAATAAAGAATAACTGATACATAATAGCTAAACAAATAGAAATAAACATGAATATAAATAAAATCTCATTCATTCAATAATGTATATACTATATAACAGAATGACAGTCTAATGGGAATTTTTTTCTATTTTATTTCTACATTAAAAGTAACATTTCTCATGTTTTTACTCGAGTATTTAGCCTTTTTAACTTTAGAAAAGGATCTGAACAAGATTAGAAGAGAGGCTAACGTGTCCGTTGGCGGCGAGTTAGCTGCAATTTAGCTGATCTATGTGACATTACGTTCAAATTGGATGTTACAAAGAGTTTAATAACAAGGCACTTGGATACTTTACGTTATCGGGGCTTCATTGAAGTGAAATCAGAGTCCCAGATGTCACGGGGCACCCTGGGGTGGGGTTTAAACGGCGACTGGCTAGCTAGCTATAACAGCTAGAATGTTAGCTAGCCAACAGGCACAAAAGTGTTTAAAATCATGAATTATCTGAAAGTAACTTCTTTACTACCATAGCCGAATTTACATTTAGTGATTAGGTCACATACATGGGCATCTAACTGAACAAACTACTCTTAATTTGTGTAATTAAAAGACCAATTAAAAAAATAAAAACGCGCTAACTAGGGTTAGCTGGCCGGGTGTCACGTTTTGACTGCGTGCGTTTTAACGTCGCGCTCGAAAACGGACAATTAACACGGAAAAACACGTCTGACCTCATTTACTCACCTTTATTTTTGGGCATATTCTTCTCACGCCTCGGTCACGTTAGTTCCGCTCGGTAGAAACGACTCACGGATCCACAAAAACGGCACAACAGTCGGATCTAAATGGACTGAACTGAAGAGAAACGAGCTAGTCACCGCTGATACGCTCTGCCGGTTTGCGCATGCGCCTGCTGAAGCATTCAAAACCACGATGCTTTATTGTTATAGGTGATTGTTACAGCGACAATGACCTTTTTTCTCATGAAAAAAGATAAATAAATAGAATTTAAAGATAAGGCATATTTTTAAAGGATATTCTTCAATGATGCTAAAATTAAAATTGTATTTTTAACACTTTTATACAATAAATGTGTTTTACTGCTGTAATCCTGCATTTCCCCACTACGGGACTATTAAAGGATTATCTTATTTTTTGTTGTGATAATCTTGACTTAACCAAGCAATTAAATGCAGTGGAGTAAATAGTACTTCAGTAAATGTACGAAGTCACATTCCAAGACTGAACTCAATACAATAGTATCACAGTATTTCTTAGCGCAGTGCTGTACCCCTCCGCGCCACCAGAGGGCGTAAGAGCGCAGAGCTGTACCTCTCCGCACCACCAGAGGGCGGAAGTCACTCAGGTGCGCCGTTAACGTGTTTACTTCCCCAGAAAGGAAAATAGACATTTTGGGGGTTAGCTGAGGTGCTAGTCGAGACCCTCCTCCTGCGCCGAGCACAGCTAAACTAGCTTCTCTTTCTGAGCATTCACGTTTAGTTTCTGCTTCTCGTTTTCAGCGACAAAAACAGCCACGCGGCAAAAAGTCAAAGAAGATCGGTACTTCCGGCGGGAAAGTTGCAGCCGCGTCCTCTCGCTGCGTTGAGCTCTGCAGCGCTTTGTGATGTCCGACTTCACGGTGAGTGAACACGTTTTATGTATGTTATGATTCAATATGATAGATTTAACTACCCAGCTTCACTTTACGGTGTACTTTATACACACTATGAAGTAATTAAAACAAGCTGCAACATTCTCATGCAGTAATTATACTACAATGATATTTAGTATTCTGAATAACGAGTACTAACGAGTACTTTTTCTCAATTAAACGTTTGAATTAAGGACTTTTTAATATATTATAGTGGTATTTGCCAATATATATATGTATATATATATATATATATATATATATATACATATATATATGTATGTTTATATATTTATTTATTTATATATACATCAATATACATATTTATTGATTTATATATATATCTATATCTATATCTGAGTACCATATTATAATACCGTATAACAGAATCCACAGTAAGTGAAATATTATACATACAGCATTATATTTATTTATATATACATCAATATATATATATATATATATATATATATATATATATGTATATGTGTGTATATATATATATATGTGTATATATATATATATATATATATATATATATATATATATATATATATATATATGTATGACTACTGAGTACCATATTATAATACCGTATCACAGTAAGTGAAATATTATACATACAGTATTATGTGTATGTTAAAGTGATCTGTGTTTCTCGTGTGCAGACGTCTGCTGAGAGCCCGGCGGTCGGAGTCGGGCCCGGTAGAAAAGCAGCGCCGTCCTCCATCGGGTCGGGAAGCGGGAACTGGGGCACGGCGGCCGCGATGGACCAGATCACGGTGGTGAGGATCGACGACACGCACATCGCAGAGGAGCGATCTCACGACGCGGGGAAGGGGAAGGCGACGGCGGCGGCGTGCTACGAGATGGAGTACTCTGTGCCCGAGGAGGTGGAGGAGGAAGAGGAGGACGGCGTTTACGTCATCGAGTACTCGAATCCCGAAGAGGAGGGCGAGAGCTACCAGTTCACGATGTCCGTGGACCGCTCGCTGCCGGCCAAGAAGCCGGCGGCGCCCGAGAACGCCAGAGCTCCTTCGCCGACCGGCAAGCTGTCCGGCGGCCGGCAGAGGAGGAAGCGCCTGGTGGAGGAAGACGAGGTCGAGGTGGAGGAGGAAGAAGAGGAGGCGGTGAAGAGGAGGAAGCAGCAGCAGCTGGCGAGCAACCAGCGCATACTGGAGCTTGGCGAGGACTACACGCCCGCGGCCTTGGGCCCCGACGGGCCGGAGCTGGTGTGCACGCTGTGCCCGCCGCCGGGCCGCTCCTTCCAGCGGGCGTCAGGCCTCGCCGTGCACATGAAGCACATGCACCTGCTGGAGGCCAACAAGACCTTCTTCTGCACCATGTGCGAGCAGCCGGTGCGCTCGCAGGTCGAGCTGGACGCGCACACCAAGCGGCACGCCAACCGGCGCGCCGTGTTCACCTGCCTGCTCTGTGCGGCGGCGGCGGGGGCGGCGGCGCCTACCGTGTACCGCGGCTCTCGGCTGGGCTTGAAGAGGCACCTGACGCAGGTGCACCCGGGTGTCGTGCCGCGCTGCGACGTCTGCCGCAAAGGGTTCAGCTCGCTGGCGTCGTACCTGGCCGACCAGTTCCGGCACGTCGCCGTGTCGCCGTACTTCTGCCCGCGCTGTCAGATCTACGAGATGACGGAGCGGGGGCTGATAGTGCACATGCGCAACGACGAGAAGAAGCAGAAGAAGGAGGAGGAGAAGAAGCTGCAGGAGGAGGAAAAGAACAAGCTGCAGGAGGAGAAGAAGATGCTGCAGGAGGAGGAAAAGCTGCTTCGGGAGTCGGGAGGAAACGGCCCGCAGACGCTCGGAGGCGCCGACAACGGCGACAACTCCGCCACAGACGACTCCGACTTCTGACACGTTCTGTGTTAAAAAACAAAGCAGCTTGGCGTCTTCCTCCTCCTTTGTCTTCCTCTTCCTCTTCGTCAGAACCGCTCGGACGTTTATGTATCTTTGGCGCCTCTGAATTGAACGTCAGACCTTTTGGTTTCCAGTTTGTTGAAGCAGCATCAGCAGCGAGGAACAAACACGTTTTTGCATCTTTTTTTTCTCACAACTAGGTCTTCTTCTTCTTCTTCTTCTTCTTCTTCTTCTTCTTAAAGGAACAGGGCATGTAGATAATTATTAATCGGTTATCTTGTCGTGGTCATGTCAGAAACCCAAAGAGTCAGTTTAGGAAGTGAAAGCTGGAACCAGAGGACGTCAATGACTTCAAACAAGACCCAGCTTGTAAAAGGAGTCTGTGTTAACGCTGCGTTTGTTCTTCTTCGTTGGTGTTTGAGTCGATGCATGCGTGTGTAAATATCCCGCCTTCCTCCCCTCACGTTGACGTCGGCTGCTTTTTATTTTGAAACCCTTCCTGTCGCCTCTCTCGTTCCTGACTGAAGGGTTGATTTTAATATGTACGTCATCATCGTGTCACCAGCCTCCGTTCGGTGGTTCAATCCCCAAAATATCCGCCTGAGCAAAGCCAGTATTTTGTTTATTTCTTTTCTCCCATGAGTTTTATTTTTAAACGTTTTAAATGAAGCGAGAGTTTCAATGAGCTTCAGCTTGTAAACGTCCGCTTGTCAGTTTAAAGAGAGCTGCCGCTGTGGTGCATTCAGGGGAAGCTGGGACATCTGAGACCTCGCGGTGAGTTCAGTGCAAATCATGTTTCCCCCAAGTCGTCGATCTTTGTGTGTTTTTTTTGTGTTCTGGGGTTTTTTTTATAAACACAACGTGTTAATTGTGATGATTTAAAACATTAAAAACAGTTTATTGATCTGATCTTCAGTAAATTGGATAGAAAATAAAATGCGTTGTGATCCAGGTGATTGAATCGTTTATTTTTTTATTTGTATCCTGCATGTAAACATTCCTTTCTTATTTGTTAAAACGGTTCCGGAGATTTTTTTATTATTATTATTTTTTAGCTTTTTAGCTTCTGCAGCTGAACAAACTGAAGGTCATGTGACTGAAAGCTCCGGAGCAGCTGCTGCTAAACGCTGTTGGGATTTAGTTAAATCCCAAAAATCTAAATCTGATGTAAAAAGTTTACTTCGAACTTTTGATCAAATAATTTACTTTAACATGAAAAAAAAATAATCACAAAATGTTTTTTTTTAATTATTTTTTAAAATTATTTTTAAGTAGTTTATTAAGTACAAATACCAGACGTTTGTTATCACTAAAGTGGCATTAAAATAAACATATATAAATTTAGATTAAATATCGGTGAAAATTATGATTTCTGTCGCGTTTATTTGAAAGAAAACACCTTTTGTGTGTGCGTGTGTGTGTGTGTGTGTGTGTGTGTGTGTGTGTGTGTGTGTGTGTTAAACAGGAAGTTTGGCACTGAAATCACATTAATAATTAAATCATTTAAATTAAAACATGTAAACACGAATAAATACTGAACGTTGAATGTTTTCACACAATATTCACGGAATCAAAACATTTTTATTTTTGCAGTCTTTTATTAAACAAAAAAAATATTAAAAACACTAAAATATCAACGAAAAACTCAAGTTTTTGTGTTTTTAAATAATAAATGTAAATATTATGAAATCTGTGTTTTTCTTGTTCTTTGCTGTTGAGATTTAATTTTGTCGCCTTTCAGTCTTTTATTTTATGACATTAAAGGGAAAATACCACAGATCTGAGTTTTATTGTATTTTATTACTTATAAGTTTTATGAAGAAACATAAAAATCTAAAACAAATTATTTTTGTTGCTTTATTCTGCTCAAATAAAGTCAAAGTACTCGAGTAAAGTACTTCTAGTTACTGATACTTTATACTTCTACTCTCGGAGAGAAATATTAATTTATTTGAAATATTTAGTTTCAGGATACTTTTCAGATTATTAAATTAAAATATATTCAACTTAACAATAATAATGTATTAATACATAATAAACTACTCAGCAGTATTTAAACTCATTAAAATAAACACATGAATGCATCAATATTTATTCTGCATACCTTTACCTAATATTGTGTACTTAAAGTACATTTTAAAGCAAACACTTTGGTATTGTAATAAAGTAGAAGTACCTACAGTGTAGAAATACTTAGAGTACTTCATGTACTTTATGAAACACTTCCAGTAACTTGAGGGGAAGAAAAGGACAATAAAAGCAAAATGTATTTAATTTATTTAAAGAATCTTTTTGTTCAAAGAGGCGACTGAACGTCAGCTGATTATCTTTTATTGTTTTCATAGAAAGTCCAACTCTCACTTACAAAAACAGAGAGCTGGAGTAGCAGCAGAACGACCGCTGACAGGGTCAGAGAAGAGGAAGAGGAGGAGGATGGAGAGAAGAAGAGGAGGAGAAGAAGAAGAAGAAAGCTATTCCCCAGTTCATAATTACAGAAAACAAAAATCCTTTTACATTCCTTTATCCCAGAGCTGTACATCGACGAGGCAAACAACATATATACATACACATATATATGTGTGTACATATGTATATATGTGTATGTACTGTATATATTTCATATTCTATATAAAACAAAGACCTCAGAGCAGTAGAAGTTAAATCCCTTTCATGTTGATGGACGTTCAGCGAGGAAGAAGTTTTATTTTAATCTCCAGGAGCGAAAAGTTTTTATTTATTTAGCTGATTGTCTTCAGTCACAGAATGTATATATATATATATATATATATATATATATATATATATATATATATATATATATATATATATATATATATACATACATACATATTTATGTATAAATACGCATATGTATGTATATGTATACACATATGTATGTATATGTATATACACATATGTATGTATATGTATATACATATTTATTTATATATATATATATATACACACACACACACATATTTATATATATATATATATAAATATGCATTGTCTTGATTCGTAGAAACCTGAGTTGCTCGTACATTAATATATTTATTTACAGTCTGCTGCATCAGAGCCGGCGGTT
>NW_027176178.1:0-11893 GCF_023055335.1 Clinocottus analis | reverse complement strand
TTTATGATCCTCTTCAAAAAGATGTCCATGATATTTACGAGGTCTGTCTCTGCGCATGGAATGCATCATATTATTTATTCATTTAGTCATAGTTTACCAGCGGTATCATTTGCTGGTAGTCTACCAGGTCCTAAAACTATTATAGCATGCATACGTGATCAGCTTTTCCTCAGAGAATATACAAAAAAAGTAATGGATTGACACGCCATCTCAGTTTTGTTTTTAATGAAGCTACATCTGTCAGGGAGCATTAAAGACGTGTGCATCGATAAATCTTTTTTTTTTTGTTTCACTTTGCTGTTCACAAAAGTGATAATTTCGAAGCTAAAAATCTGTTTGATCTGTTTCATAGGTGATCCTCATGTTGACAAAGTACTATGACTTCAACTCTGGCAGAGTTACAGAGAGTTCTTTATGGAGGTAAGATCTTCTATATGGTTACACACATGATGTCAAACTGATTGTTTTAGATATCTTCTAGTTTTTTGGATGCTTTGTGTATGTGATTGATGTTTATAGTGCTTTTTTAACATATCACTAAATTCCAGAGGAATAGAATTGAATTTATGTTATTTTATGTTTAGAACAGTTTATTATAATTCTAACAGAAGTTAAAACACAAGGCACAAGGAATATATACATATATTTATGCATGGCTAAGACATACCCCCCACACCCACACACACACACACACACACACACACATATATATATATATATATATATATATATATATATATATATATATATATATATATAATATATATATATATATATATATATATATATATATATATATATATATATATATATATATATATATATATATATATTAAATCAGCTATATTACACTAGTTTCACCTGATTGTTCATCTGTCTGGTCTGCAACGTTTTTACTCCCACTGCTCTCATTGCGTAATTTTCGGCCACAGCAGGCATCTGTTTTCAGTGAAAAAGCTGTAAAACTCTAAGGCTCACTCATCTGTTCAGTACCAAACAGCAGACAGAGACAGTCAGCAACTAGCTATTAAACATATGGAGCATTTAGCAGCCAAATAGCCAGATATTTCCCTCAGGAGTTGGTAGAGACCAAAAATAGAGCCAAAAAGAGAAAATATTGGACAGTTCAATTCACTGAACGAATGATCCTTTTTCTCCATTACCAGAGGTTGTGTGAATAAGCAAGTGTTTGCTTTATTAACTCAAAAGCTCATGGTATGTTACAGAAAATCTGTTATTGCAGGTTTAATCTTCAAACCAGTTTGTGGGAAGCATAACGAGTTCCCCCTTAAAAACGGTTACATATTGGGTTCAAATGAGGTCATAGCAAAATTCAATTCAATTCAATTCAGTTTATTTTGTGTAGCCCAAAATCTCAAATACAAATTTGCCTAGGCGGCCTTTACAACCTGCACGCATATGACATCCCTGTCGTGGAACCTCACATCGAATCAGGAAAACCTTCCCCACATATGGATAGTAAAAACCCTTTCACAGGGGAAAAGGGAAGACACCTTCAGGAAAGCAACAGAGGAGGATCCCAAAAGAAAAACATGGGGTTGAGTTAGCACTTAGCACTTATTATTATTATTACTATTATTATTATTATTATTTACACATACAGCATTGGTGTCTGCAGGACTGCAAACAATGAAGAAATAAAGCCACTTTCGTCAATACACAAGAGTTTAGTCATTTCTTGTGACATTTCCCCCAAATGCCTACACTCAATGCAAAATATCTTTAAAAAAAATAAAAATCCAGAGACTGTTTTTTTTTTAAATTTAATTTCATGCGGAATAAAACATTTTAGGGCTGTTTGTTTCTGAAATGTCACAAAGCTTCCGAGAACAGCATCAATGTTTATGTGACACTTCATATAAATACATCCATAATGAAGTCAGCAGAGCAGTTCGACTTTTAGAGGGCAATTCATATTTATATCAACGCATATTTTTTAATCTTTTTAGCCAACAGGCGAATATGTCCTCCATGTGAATTTTAAAAGATAAAAATCTGAAACATAAAATCACATTTTTACCCCAAAGCATCAATAATAATACTGATGATAGTAATAATTTATCTCCATGCCACACATAATATTCTTGTTTATTTTTATAATTAAAAGAATCTTCATTCATCTTGCAAATTGCTTCATGATTTCTGCTCTTTCAATTTTCTGCTTGCCTGATATGCGTAATGATACCATCAGCATCTTAACTAGTAGGCGTTTCTCCATTCTCCTTAATTCTCCACCACAATCTCTTTATTTGGTCCTCCTAATTGAATTTTAGGTCAACTGATTATGGGACCACATATGAGAAGCTTAATGAAAAAGTCGGGCCAAAAACCATCCTGAGCTACTTGTACGTGAGTCCAAACAACAAAAGGAAGGTAAGTGTCCACATCCTGCCTTCCTGTATTTAATGATTAGGTCAATTATTGTCGCTGTGTTGCAGAGTTTTTATACTTTTCTCGAGCATGCCTACAGATATCTGCTCTGCAGCGCATGACACAAGTACACATAAGCCCTGTGGAATGGATGCTGTCAAGGTGGGCCACGTATTCCCCTGTCTCTCTTCTTGTCTTGTCTCAGATCATGTTACTTACCGACCCGGAGGTGGAGAGCAGCCTGCTCATTAGCCTTGACGAGGGGGCGACCTATCAGAAACACAGCTTAGCCTTTGATATCCTCAGCCTGCTTTTCCACCCCGAGCAGGAGGACTGGATCCTGGCTTACAGCCACGACCAAAAGGTATAATCGTGTAGCTGTCGGGTGGCATGAAATAGCTGGAATAAAAACGGAAGCTGTGACAGAGAGAAGAAAACGCTGCTGAAGGGCTGTTGTGGAGGGTTCGCTTGTTGCTTCTCGTGCATGTGTTAGCTCGGATTGAGTGTTTGAGATGTTTGTTTTGTTTGATTATAAATCACAAGGCAGTTAGGCAAAATGGAACATCTCAAAACACAGGTTGGTGTAACGCTCAAAAGCATTCATTTTGACAATAGCGGCTAGCTTCCAGGACACGGTCTTTGTGAGCAGTAACATGTGTCGCTTGAGCCGATGCTGTACTTTCTAAAATAAAGGAATCTGCTCACCTGCTCCCCAAAACAAGTGGTAAAGTCTGGCTGCAGACCCAAGCTCTGAATGGATTTGCACCAAGCAACACAGGGGAAAGTTAACAAGAAAGACACAGCCAAACAATCCACAAGCACACACACTGCCGCACAAATGCATGAACACGAACCCTTCATTATGCTGTGTGAGAACCCTGCTGTCTGCTTTACTCAACACCGCAGACATCAAACTCGGCCTTCCCAGCCTGCTATTGCAAGACTTGATTTTGTGAGAGAAAAACAGTCAAGGTCTGAGAAGTGAGATAAATGGTGCAGCGTGGAAGATGAAAGCTTAGTTGAGAACCATCGTCGGGTCAAAATGAAGACGCCGCAGAGAAATTTGCCTTCAGGTCGCTCTATATGTCTTTGTAACGTCTTTTTTTCCCTTTTAACTGCTTGAATTAATCTTGAGTTGGTTTTATTTTACATGTATTGATTGTCTGTTATGCCTTTAAAAAGTGTAAAGCTCTTAGATGATGTTTCTTATCCTTGTAAAGCTACGGGTTTAAGATGCTTGCAGCTCGATTATTATGGCAAGATGACAAGCGTTCTGAAGGCTTTGACATAAGTCCAGCTTTGCAGTAAAAAGAAGGCTAATGGCTTTATGGAATAAAAAGACTACAATGACAGTTAAATGACTGCTTTTATAACACCAATTAGGCCGAAATCCTGCTGATTTATGAAGGAGACACTTTGATTTTAATACATTTAACACCAATTTGTCTGTCCTCCTTCCCTCTTTTCCAAGGCTTCAGAACAAATCAACTTTCAATTTGTTTTTTTCTAGCTTTAGACTTTACCAGTATTTTTACAGTAACTGATGGATTTTCTCATCACTGACACATTTTCCAGATTATGCACTCAGTAGCGCAGTATTCAAAACAACATCAACACATTGATGCCACAAAATCAACAAATCTTGACAGCTGCTTGATAATACTGTTAGACATACATCAGGAAACAATTCTCTTGGATATTATGACATGGAACATTATTCTTTATGCTGTAACTCATTTGGTTAATGCATTCCTCTCATATTTCAGCTCTATGTCTCAGTTGAATTTGGGAAGAGATGGCAGCTTGTGCACGACGATGTCATCCCCAACAGATTCTACTGGTGAGATCAACAATCAATCATTTGTCGAGGGTATTTCTTTCTGAGATAGAAATACTGTGATATTGCCACATATTTATTTATTTCCAGCAAAGCTATGAATAACAGACGCGCGCAGAACAATTATACATTGAATAATTGAAATGTATGCATTTTTAGCATTCTGTTCACAGCAGTAGTCGGGGAAATGCCTTCACTGTACATATTTACATTTTCTATCAAATATGTGTATTTATATGTTCACTGGCTTGATAGAAACACAAGTAAACGCGAGAGTTGGCTCTGACTGCATTATGAATACCAGATTTAAAAATGAGTAAGACGTTTCGAGCGACACATTTTATACTTGACAATTTGTCAAGATATGTCACTTAAATGTCATTTTCTTATTAGTCAGTGGTGGACATACTCATAATCTTGTTTTAGGTAAAAGCATGAAAAGAACAATGTAAAGATGTAAAGAAGTGAAATCAATCCCATGATTGAAACTGACTGAAGTATTAGCAAAATGTACTTTAAGTATAACACATTTAAGTACTTGCCCCTTTGATTGAAATGATCATAAATAACTTTCATGTATTCTTAATATAAATGCATGACTTAACTGCCAACAGTTCATAGACCTCCTGTCTATGTATTGATAAATTCAATGATACATTTTTTTCCCATCGCTTTTATCATTGATTGCTAAACAAAGCTAGGTAAAACAAAATAAAACTATATATATATATATATATATATATATATATATATATATATATATATATATATATATATATATATATATATATATATATATATATTAAAGGTCTATTTTGCTGACATACATATATGTCATCCACTGAATGGAATCTGCTCATTAATAACAAATCATGCACATATGATCCGTCAGTAATCCATTTGATATGACATCTGATCTATAAAACACAGAACCAGCTCTGATGTGGCAGATAGTTTCTCGGTGTCTCTCAGAGCGTTTTAGCGTTATTAGCTGTCGGGTGCTGCTACGGTGATTATGGCCCTGGATAAATGTTTAATTTATATTGCTTTTTATAGTTGTTGGCTCCAGAATGCCTTTCACACATAGAAGTAAAGAAGAAGGACCACTGATTAATCTAGGCTGTTGGAGTGACCTCCAGTACAGGCTTTTACAGCTTTTGCTTTGGTCTGGGAAACACAATGACCCAACTCATTAAATGTAAATGAAAATCACTTTAGTAAAGAGGTGACAACTAAGTAGACAAAACAAATACTATATCTTGTTTTATGAGGCTGGTGTTTTGATCTTTAGAAGGTAGATCTTCACTTCGTATTTGGATCTAATCTTTAACCTTCTCATGAGTGACTCTCCACCTGTGTGTTCTATATTTATCGTCTCATGAACACACAAGTCAACAGCCCACGTAGACTTAAGAGATACAAGAAAAATACTCCTTTATAGAAAATGGAGCCACCTAAATCATCACATAATGAGCAATAAAACGTTATCAATCATCTTCAGTCTAGCCTAAAACACAGCACAAACAAAGCTCTTTCTCTTCAAGGAAACATTTAAACCTGTTTCTGTCTCCAATGGTAATGTACCTAAACTCAAGTGTGCACACTGAGATCTTTGAGTTCAATTTTGCTTTACATAAGGCTCTTCACTGCGGGGGTTTTCCATGAGAGTCCTCTTATAATTAGGTTACTAACAACATCAACGGACCATCTTTCCTCGTACGTCAGGAACAATGTGCACTGAGCTTCCAAACTATTAGGCTGCAACGTTTCTGGAAAAAAAGAAAAGAAAATGTATTATACAGAATACAGATTGTACCTTACCAACTCAGGGATGTCCATGCAACAATATCTTAGGAGTGAGTTGTTATTATACTCACAAGGCAGGTATATTAAGTATTTAAAGCTTGGGTTTATATGCTCATTAAAAAATTGCCATCTGAGTTTTCTTTAGCATCATCCTGCAGTTGTGTTACAAGATGATCAAGAAAAAAAAAACATGTTTTGATCTTCACATATGCTCTTCCTTTTAACTTTCCTGGAAATAAGTCAACCAGAACGTGCCACGCAAAAATATAAAAATAAAACATGTTCCTGACGCCATTAGAGATCAAGTATGAAAGAATTTCTTTCATTGCATCCTCTACTGCTCATCTTATCAGAGAAGATCTGACAAACATGATGTACAAAAACATGTTACAGCCACCCTTGCTAGGCAGACACACTGGTATGCGTTGGCTATGGGAAAACACTGTGTAACATTGCAGGGGTTTATTTAAGAGCAAGCGCTGCTGTTCACTGATAGAATTGGATGAAGTATTTGACAGAAAGTCCATTAAAAGAGATGAAGCTGTGAGGCAATTACAGAGTGCTGAGGTAAGCAGGAAGGGGCTTTTTATATTATAGTTCAGACAGAGTATAGAAAATGAGAAGAAAGCCATCTTCTGTCACAACAGCTGCTATTAATACAACACGTGTTAACTTGTCACTCCGCAGAATCTGAAGAATCTCTGTTGGAAGTGAATGAAATGGCTAAGTGCACCTTCGCTATAAAGTGCATTGCAGGTCAAATATCTGTCAGACCAGTGTTTATAGATAAGGTTGTTGAATTAATGGGCCTGTGAGCTAAGAGAACAAGGCTGTATTCCTCACAAAATACAATATATATATATATATATATATATATATATATATATATATATATATATATATATATATATATATATATATATATATATATATATATATAAAACCAAATATTGGGCCTCTGATAACTGATAAATGAAAAACTAAAACAATCGCTGTGTCCAAAATGCATTTATTTTGTACCTTACATTTTCAATTATCTTTGTTTTTGTTTGTTTTTGTAATGTTATTATTTGCACTGTATTCCTTAATCAAATATTCCTCGGGGCAGCAGAATATTAGGTGACGATGCTTTTTGCCTCAATGCTATCGCGTTTATGAGGGTTCATCAACGAGAAGCTTCGGAGCCACTGACCTGAATGTGGCCACAGGATGATACTATTAATGCACACAATGTCAGAACTGATGCACACAAAGTCAATATTAACGGAGAAAATGTCATTATTAATGCAGATGTTTGTTGTTAATGCACTCAAAGCACAAAAAGTGATTATTAACAGATACAATGTAATTCTTAATGGTAATTCTTAATGAACACAGTATTATTATTAATGCACCCAATGTCAATATTTATGAATACAATGTCAGTATAAATGTACACATGGTTTATTAACTGACACGTTGTCAGTATTAACAGACACATTGTCAGCAATAATGCACACAAAGTCATTATTAACGGACACTTTCCTTGAAGCAGAAATCTCAAATGTCTTCCCTTATTGTTTAATGTTCCAGGTCCAGAATGGGTCTTGACAAAGAGCAAGGAATGATCCACCTCGAGATCAACGTCTCTGATGGACGTGAGTGACGCAATAATTTGATGTGCTTGACAACCTTGAAACATGTCCAAATTTGTTGTAGTTCCTAAACATTGAATTGAGAGAGCTTCTTTTCTTTTGTTTTTTTTTACTATCCCGAAACGTGTCGCCCCATTTGCATTGGCTGCAGCGAGACTCTTCATACGATTAAGCTAATTCATTTTTCAAGGGCCGGCTGTGACTTGGCTCTTTTTATTGGCCACAGTGCAGAGATGGGGAACTTCCACAAGGCCTTGTGTGTTAATGCTCTGTCCCTGGGGAGATTGCCTCATTTGGCTGATGCTAACACACTGGGACAGTTTTCTTGCTCTGCTTTATCTATTAGTGAGAATAAAGATTGGCCTCCAAAATTGTGTCTCTCTTCAAACCATCAGCACAAGCTAAACCTTGAAGGTGGACTACAGAAGATTGTTTGTTTTTCTCTCTATTATGTTGTTTTACACAAATTTCTTGCTTACCCACAGGGTCACAGTACATCACTTGTAAACTTCAGAATTGCTCTGATGGAAACAAGGGCAAGCCTTTCCCTGGATTTATCATCCCTAATTCCCTGGTGGTTCAGGATGAATACGTTTTCATCCAGGTGGGTTTTTATTACGAGGTCTGGCTTCATTAAAGGACAATTAAAAGCTGTAAAACCACTGCATTCAATTGCATCTTAATGTACAGCCATGTTTTTCATTAACTAAAAGGGGCCATTATCCTGGGAAAGGATGGCATGAAATTGAAATCACAATGTTGAGCATTATCCTACAGCTCCACTGTACCATGATGCACAAGATCCTAGTTCGTAGCAAACCCGGAGTTTTAATGGCGGCTTAAATTGTTTGATACATGCTGCTAGCAATCAGTGTGCACAGTCATGTTTGTGAATATTTACCTGACATGTGATTGAACTGCACATTGCACTATTTTGCTTTTCCAGGTGCCAGTAGGTGGTCAGTCTGTCCATTATGTGTCCTATAAAAGAAATGCTTTTTACCCAATGAAGCTTCCCAAGTACACTCTGCCAAAGGTAAGACTGTGTTTGGTGAGTTGTGCACATGCAGAGGAACAAGCAACAGAACAAGTGCAGCATTAATTTGGACTGTGAAACATAAGTTATTCCTTCAGGCTGTTTTGTGGGATCATGATGACTTGGTGAGGGTTGATTTTAAAGTACCGTTGTTCCCAGTTCATCATACAGTTTGCCAAAAAATCCATTGAATTGTTTTCCCCACATTATAATCCTCCTGCAACTGTATTCAGTTATGCATAATTACATCTTTAGATCATGCTTTTATTCAAGACTCAGGCATAGCTTTGAATCCTTTTCCCTCTTGTCTGTACAGATATTTACTTGAAAATGTCTTTCCCAACAACGCGAAAGGAACTTTTTGAAGCAGAAAGGTCAATTTGCATCTGTACAAAAACATTGTTCTGCACTGAATCCCTTTCGCTAAAAGCGCAGCAGGGTGGCCCGGTGGTTTTTAGAGACCATGTCACAACAACAGCAGAGCTGCCTGCGGTGTTGATTTGATCAGTCTGTCCATCCATCCATCCATCCATCCTTGGATGTGTCAAAGCAGGACACACATCCCCTACCTCCCCTCACTCTGGAGAAGGGATTCAGTAAAATTGAATGAAGCCTGTCTTCCGTCTTAGTGCATGGCATGAAAGTGAGGTCTAATCGCTGCTGATCCTGACTGAATAATGTCAAGAAGTGACAAAACTGCCAGCTTGCTGCTTGAGCTCTGTGGCCACTATGCACACAGTAAAATGCAGATTCCCACTTTTTTTTTTTGTCGCGATAACTCATTTGAGTTGCATCTTAAAACCCTGTGGGCATCTGCAGTACTCATACATTTCACATATTTAGGACTTGCAGATAATCAGCACAGACGATAGCCAGGTGGTGGCAGCGATTCAGGACTGGCACCAGAATGACTCCTACAACCTGTACATGTCTGAGTCCAGAGGGCTGTTCTTCACCTTGATGCTGGAGAACGCCGTGTGCAGCGGAGGACCGGAGGGCAACGTCATGATAGACCTCTATGAGGTAGGCACAGACGGCGCTGTTGGGCGGCGCTGTCATCCTTTACGTGTTTTCATGTTATTCAGGTGTGCTGAACCAATTTAACTCACTGGCCTGGGTTTATAACTGCTGCAGTTTAAAGGACGTGCGTTTTCATGTTTATTACCAAAACAATCAGCTCCATGATAATTTATGTAAATATAAGTTCAATTTTTTGTGCAATTCGACACTCACTTTATTTTTCTTTATTTTAACTATTGGCTGGACAAGAGTAAGGCTACGACCAACAATTATTTTCATTCCAACAGTTGTTTTTTATTATATTATAATTGTTTTAAGGACTATTACAAAGTCAGTGTTAATTGTTCATATCTGCTAGAGCCCAAGGTGAGGGATCAAATGTCTTGTTTTATCATTTGGAAACTCCAAATTGTTCAGTTAACAATAATATTTAGAGAAAGACAAGTAGGGCATTTCACAAGCTGGGATATTTTTTGAAACTTTAACTATATATTTATTATCACTAGAAACAGGAGAAGGAAATTGAAGCGCTCCATTTTTGTTTTTAGGAATTAATGGACATTTTTTCATAAGGTTCTGAATGAATGTTTAATCCGAAAAATATTAAAGAGATTTATCAAAAATGACTTTAATACTGAGTTATACACTTTAGTAAAGTGCCTGTTAGCTTTATCCATCAATCCACTGACATTCACATGCAGTTTAGAATATCTAATCCACCAACTTTTATTTTACAATTTGAGGGAACTAGAAAC
The DNA here is from genome assembly GCF_023055335.1 of Clinocottus analis. Lineage (NCBI taxonomy): Eukaryota > Metazoa > Chordata > Actinopteri > Perciformes > Cottidae > Clinocottus > Clinocottus analis. The sequence continues at coordinate 1,414 of NW_027176178.1, read as the reverse complement.
TGTGTTTAAGATCACCATACAAATTGAAATTCGTGGTTTGGGGGCTTGAGCAATAACAAGAGACTCTGACAAGTAAAGACTCAACAGTCAGACTAAAACTCTGCTTGACGTTAATCTGCCGCGCTTTCTTTCAGGGTAGCCTGCACTGTCTTGGTTGTCTTCACCATAATGGAACAGATGTTGGTACATTTTGTGTCTCTCTCATATCTACTTCCTGCCTGCTTCGAATATATTTTTCATGTGACATTGTAACACACAAGGAAAAAAAACCTTCTGCAGGATCAGTCTTCAGGTAACATACTATACAGAAGTTTATAAAAACACTCGCATCATGTAAAGCCCATAGTCATAATACAGGGGAAATACCAGCTTTAACTTGTGCCCTGGACATATTTTATCTGTGTTGACAGATGTGCTATGAGGATTGCAGTGGCTGCACATGTATGCATCACTTTGGATTATCCTCATCCGCAGCCAGCAGTAAAAGCATGGCATTGTTACAAAAACACACCTAAGATAGCCATCAGCATTGGTTACTCTCACTGCTCACTGACCTCCACAGACATTTCATGTGTAATGTTTAATATGAAGATCTTACCAGCCACGGCAGAGAATCAGGATGGAAGGGGAAGTGTCTGCCCGAAGAGGTTGGATGTCGAGGATACGCTGCCTTTGCTGTCCAGAGCCCTCAGCTCACTGGGAATTGGAGGAGAGAAGAAGAGGACATTTGAGAGACCACCAGCACAGCAGGGAGAGCCTCTACATGTCTATCTATGGCTGAAGAGAGAACATTGTTAGTTGTTGCCTGCTGGACACAAGTAGGGGTCTGAACGGCCTCTGCTGGGTCGAGTGGGGGAGGGAGCATGATGTTGAAAGGACCCGAAACACCTGATGATCCCGGGAACATCACTGATGATGTGTCCAGCAGCGATTTTATTTTATTTTTTTTAAATCTCACCTTTGTCCAAATATATTCAGCTTCAATGACGAGTAGAAAAATATGACATGGCAATTCTTTCTGGGACAAATATTTGTGCTCTTTAGATGGAAGAGAAATGTGAATAGCCGCACATGAGAGTCTGCATCTATGTGCACAGAAGAAGAAATATCTCAGGGCTGTGCCATATGTTGTTTTGATTCAGCAGAGTCCTACAGATGGTCCAAAATAGTGCTCCCTGTCAGAAAAACTATCACTTTAAGACATCTTTTCCTCTCCGAACTAGGCCTTCAGCTTTACTTAAGTCTGAATAATTTACGGTTATTTCTTTCCCCTCCCTTTTTTGTTATTTTTCCCCTACTGCTCTCCGGCTCTCATGTTCGCAGGTTGCCGGGATTAAAGGGGTGTTCCTGTCAAATAAAGTTGTTGAGAACCAAGTGAAAACTTATATCACATACAACAAGGGGAGAGACTGGC
>NW_027176177.1:0-11896 GCF_023055335.1 Clinocottus analis | reverse complement strand
ACAAGTCAAAACTTGCATAATTATGGTGGTAGCTGTGATAAACACGTCAACACATGATCCAAGCTCGGCGTGCGATTACACAACAACCCGACGCGTGTCGCCTGGCTCACCTCGGCATCAATGACATCTGTGATGTAGCGGGGGGTCAGGAGCGGCATTCGGACAAACTCCAGCAAGTCTGACAGGGAGAGCTCTCTCTCTTTTCGGTTGTGCTTGACCCAGTTTAGCACGGCCTCGAAGACGGGCTCCTCCGAGTCCACCTACAAACAGACAGCACATAAAGTACAGTGTGAGGAGTTACAGCTACGTTTAAGTAAATCCACACCTCGCTGACAACTCTCACGGATGTTGCGCAATATTTATTTGTGATGCAACCACTTTTATCATTAATTGATCAGCAATTGCAATTATTTGTGTAATTGCAAAGACACAACGTGCAACGCCGCCGTGCGCTGAAGGTGAAACGAGCCATGAATTCCTCACACGAGAAAGACGACACAAAGTTTTACTGAGGGCAAATTGTGCGTGACAGCGATTTACATGTTTGGTCTAGTTTTATTCTAAAAACAATGAAAATGTCTTTAAGATGAGACGTGATGAGCTATAAATCATTTGTATGATAATAACTATGTCTTCACACAGCAAGGGCTGTGGTTGGAAACAGGAATTTCCTGAGCACAAGGGCAAACTTAAATCAGGTTTTCTTCACTGCAATTTGTTTGTCAGCTCAATCCGTTAAAGTGAATGGAATTAACGAGGAGGGGACTGAGATTACAGCAGGTTGGTGCTTGCTTTTCTCTTTTCGCACTGTTTGAAAGACAATACGAAAGCTGTGAAAGTCAGTTGACACAAAATTATTTTAGTCAAGTTGCTTTTCAGGCATGTTAACACCATTTCTAAGCTTTACAGTTAACGCATTTGTCATTATGGAGTCAGGCATTTCAAATAACATGTAGTTATCTATCGTACTCATTGACGGTACACAGACTGTACAGGTTTCAAACTTCACAAGATCCAGTTTTCATACCTGGATTTCATCACATTTTATGAGCTTTTCAACTTCTGTCTGGCTGAGCAGCATGAACTCCTCGTGCTGAACCACCTCGGAGAAATGCTTCTGGGAAAAGAGCTCGGCTGCTTGCATCAGGTCGAGGCAGTTGTGAGTTTCGGCAAAGTCTCGAATACCCAGGCAGTTGGTGGGATCAAGCTGGCTCTCCAAAAAGTCACAACATGCTCTTTTCACCCCTGAGGAAAACAAAGACACATTTGTATATGTATACACGCACGCACGCGCACACACACACACACTTCAAATTCAGCCAAATCTTGATAGACAAGACTCTGATGTCATTCAACAACTCTTAATTTGAAAATGACGACGCCATTTAATTTGAAAAGTGGGTTTCTGCAGGATTAATCTATCTAGTTTGTGATTTTTTAAGACCTTTTTTAAATAACACATGGATGCAATGTATTACCTGATTTATGATACTATCCCTCAAAGTGGTGAAAATCATTTATTACATATACTTTTTAATACTTATAAAATAGATAGAAATATCTACCAATTTTTAATAATTCATTAATTTAAGTTTTTGATAAAAGCTTATATTTGGAACTTCTCAACCTACCTTTGAGCTGCAGTAGGCACGCTGCAGGCAGCAGTTCTTGTACGTTCTCCACTGTGACTAGCACCGTCTCTGTGTACACGAAGTCCAACAAGATCTCCATAGTCGTGGCAGTGAGCCCCTGAATGTCCACAAAAGATTTCCCCTTCTCTGCAAGCTGCAGAGCCACAAAAACAGAGACAGGTACGATGAGAAGAAAGATCTCATTTAGGGATGAGTCATCTGCATTGGGTATTATCTAGAATTCTCTCGTTAACTGTGTAGTTTAAGTAAAGAGAAAACACTGCGAAAAAGATATTATACTACATATAAATGTGATCCATTCTTATGTAACATTCCCTGGAGAGGTAAATAATAGTAACAACTCAACATATTTCTCGGCATTCAAACTGTTTTAGTATTACCTCACTGGTGAACATGGCACAGAAGTAGTCACTGCAGGCGGCCAAGACGATCCGGTGAGCGGGAAAATCTGTGTTCTCCACCCTCAGAGTAATATCACAGAGTGTGTTGCTCTTGCGAAGTGAGTTCATGGCATTGAGGATGGATTTGGCATGGGAGTTGGTCATGATGTCTTTGGGAGCCATGTTGCCCTGAGAATCTCTCAAGGATCTCAAACTACTCCAAGAATCTAAAATAGATAGATTAGCTTTGTTGAGGATGATGTTCACAAGACATTTTTGTTATTCATCATAGTAACACTTCCTTTTATCGTTTGAACATGCAGCACTTACAGTATTTGTCATCCTTTAGTGAGTGTTTGCATAGGTGTTCATTAAATAGGTGTCTATCGGGTGTGGGATTCAAGCTTGTGTTGCATGCGGACAGAAACAAGTTAGAAAGCCCGAGAAACAAAGATGCAAAGTATATTTAAGTACTGAACTTCAATACTGTTTTAAACTGTTTATGAGTATTTCCAATTTGTGAGATTTCCAATTGATTTTAGAGGATAACATTATACTTGATCACAATTGATGGCAGACGAATTTCATATGGAAAACTAATTTAAAAAAACAATTTCATTAACATGTTTTTCAATTTAGATGTACATAAATACATGTTTTTATGCTAAAAATTGACTGTTTACTTCACTTACATTTTTGAATGCAGGACTTTAACTTTGAATTGAGTGATTCGGCATTGTGGTATTGCTAATGCAACTTACCGTTAAAAGATTTGAATACTTTTTCCACCACTGGGAGGCAATAACTATAGCTACACATTAGCAAGCAGCAGCCAGCGACAGCTGAGGGCTAACGCCAACGCTTGACAACAACTAGGAAAACACAGGCATGTAAAGTGAGCCGATGACAACAGACAAAGCGACACACACAGAAGAACTTGTCAAGAACGTGTATAATACCTGTCGCAGCAGTAAAGCTGATTCAAAACGCCTAGCTAAGTTGCGTTGCTAGCTAACGTTAGTAGCAACAAAGTCCCGTGTCCCAGTTGCTGTCAGTCACACTGTCTGGAGAAAAGCCACTGAACTACAGCTAATCCATGATGACCTTTGATAGGTCACGCCACGCGCCGCCTGCTCGAAGACATTTATGTCTAAAATGCCCCCAAAATATATCACATTATCCCCAGGCACGAGTTTTAACCAGCTAGAACATTTCGTTGACTAAACTGCAGCAGGTCACAGCAGCAGAGACTCCACAGATTGGACGTAAACAGACTATTACGTGAGTGTGCGTGCGCGCTCCCGGAGCCGAACGCGTCACGTAACGTTCCCCTGCGTAAGATGCCTTCCGCTCGTCATCGCGCTGGTTCTGCCCGTTAACGCTGCCGTGGGACTTGGTAAAGTGACTATTTCCTACAAATAAAGTTACATAATTATGGGTTCATGCGGACATTCAAATCCAGAGCTACACCCGGAAAACCCGGTACGGGTTATAACCTTTTAAACACAAACAGGCGCGCGCGCGCACACACACACTGCTCTCGGCCCCGGCGGCTCCACTGTGGAGGAGGAGCCAGCGGCGTGTTTCCGCTAACACCAGGCCGACAGAGGTAGCTCGGTAATCTACGCCGTCGTACTGAGAATTACAGGATATTGACGGAACAATCGGCAGCTACTGCGGGACTGTGTTCGGGTACAATTTGTTCGATCGGCGGGGAGCTGCGGTTGTCCGTTGCTGAGGAGGAAGAAGAAGAAGAAGCAGAAGAAGAAGGAGTGGCAGCTGGACTGTCAGCAATGGAAGCCGAGTTTCGGGAAATCGATGAAAACGGGAGTTGGAACGCCATCTACCAGGTAGGTAGGACGTCTCCGGCGAGATCAAGGTGGAAATGGTCTGCGTGGAGAAGCGGCCGCTGTTAGGCCGGATAAAAGCCCCGGTGCACACAAGTTTGCAGCGGGCGTAGCTCCCGTTTTAATGTTTGTTTTAAAACCTCTAGTTTTTAGTTCGTGTTCCGCCTGCACAGATCAATCCGATGATTGATGTGTCTGCCTGGGTAACACCGGCGAACAGCACCCCCCCCCCCCGCGTCAACCTCCATCACCAAACTGTTATATTATTGTACATTTATATACATTGTACATCGAGTCCGTGTTGGGGGAAAAAAAAGTATCCAGATATTTTACTTGAGTAAAAGCAGCAATTCCACAGTTATACAATATTATGTTGTAAGTAAAAGTCCTACATTCAAAAAGCGTACACAAGTAAAATTACGAAAGTAGTATCATTACAAGATACTTCATCATGTAGAATAACATATAACCGGATTATGATTATTGATGCATTAATGTGTAAGCATCAACACTTGCAGCTCATAAATGTGGAGCCAATTTCAACTACTGTTGAATACTCAATACTGTACCAAAGTACTAAAGTACATACTTAATTACATCTTTTTTTATTCTTTATGGTTTTTTCACAGTTTCTTGCACACAATATCCAATCATTATGACTCAGTGTGGAGCAGGTGTTTTTATGATATTTTCACAGTTGATTCAGTCGTGTGGGTGCACTAAAATGTTCAACACATCACCCTGCACACACACCCACACACATGAGTATGACCCTTTTAAGGGAGTTGAACGTTTTTTTGTTGTTTTGTTTTTAGAATTCATAGAATTGTTTTCAATAAAGGAAGGAACAACCCGTCTGAAGATCCTTTACAGTATTCAGCTTTAAAGCATCCATCAGCCACAGAGACACAGCCTGCACTGTGTTACATCAGACCTTTTGATGCAAATGTTAATGTTGTTCTTTTTTGTTTATTTTGCCACAGGAGATTCGCCAGCAGTCATGTGAACTCCCATGCAAAGTTGCCAAATTGCCTGAAAACAAGAATCGGAATCGTTACAGAGATGTTAGCCCATGTAAGTAGCTCTAAATTTAAATGGAGGACGGCTTTGTAATCTGCTATTTCATGTCCAAACATCAGCCAGAGGTGACTTATTGTTCGAAGTTCCAGCAGTCGAGTCTTCCCCAGTTGAATGTTATACAAACGGCTTACTGCTGTTTGACCTCAGTCATTTGAAATAACACAATGTCAGTATTACACAATAGGCAGAGGGTTGCGTCACTGGATCGACATCATAAAGGATGTGACTGACAGTTCATAAGTTTTGACCTCTTTACTGTGAATTAACTGAGGTTAATAATCATATTTACCTAAATCTAATTTGTATCGTCTGTTTTTTTACACAATCGTTCATGACATTTAACAACATCAGTGTAATTGTGCTGTGTTGTTTCAACTCAATATTTGCTCCCATATTCCCAACACAACTAGACACTGACAAATAATAAAAGAAGTTGTAATAAAAACTGGAGACAAAAGAAACCGTAGGAAATTAATCGCACTAATTTGTCCCTATAATCTTTGACCAACAATACAGTCGCACAAGTTTATAACAAGTTTGATCCATCGATGCATATCTCAGTAGATTTCATTCACATTTTAAGCATGATTTGAAATAAATAGTACTTGTTGTCTTCTCTCTAATCATACATTGTATTCTTTCCAGCTCTTTGTAAACATAAGAAGCACATAATTTAGTACATTTTAATTGTTATTATACACAGACACACTGCTTTTTACTATTCCTTGCTCAGCGTGGTCCAGTGTTTTAAAATTAATTATTATTCACCAAAATGTTTTTTTCTATAATATCACAATGCAACAGCTGAACTGTGTTGTTTCCTGTTCTTCACGCTAAATAATAAATGCAAATACTTACTCTCAATGTGCAATCGAGTGTGTAAAAATGTGAAAATGTGTAGCCTGAAACTTGTTCACACTGTTGACGTCATCCACCTCGGTATTAAACAGCCGACACCTGCGTTTTGTTCTAAGACAGATGTGTCGGGACGTTTATTCCCAGCAGCTGAGTCGGTTGGATGTGTCGTCCCTCGAGGGTTGTGCGACATGTTACAAACATCCAGGCTTATTTAAATATTTCTTCTTTTCATCCTCTCCTAAGTTGACCACAGCAGAATATGTCTGCAGCTGGGAACGAACGACTACATTAATGCCAGCCTAATAACCGTAGAAGAGGCACAGAGGAAATATATCCTCACTCAGGTAAGCAGGATTCAGGACACTCCGCCCTCATTCAGAAATCATACCTGTTATTATGTGATGTTGGACGATATTTAATTATACTTGTGAACAACCATGATGTCAGTATTGGGTCATGCTGAAGGAAGTGGGCGGTAGTAGTGCCCGTGCTTTGAAGCATACAAGGGAAGACTTTATTATGAAGTCAGAGAGAAAGGGAGGGATTTAGCCTGCCTTCATTGATGCATACGTGTTGGACAAATTAATAGGAACACCTGTCAGTATGACGCGCACAAACTACAACCTTAAAAAATGTTCATAAAGTTGACATCACTTTACCAGTTTCAACAAAACCGGAACATCAGAACGTTCATGAAGGTGAGAAGTCTTGCAGCTGTACTTGTACTTAATAAACTGGCAACTGATTGAAAACATTTAACAAATGGTTGACAACATAGGATAATTATGAATGCGTTTGTCAGGGACCAAATCCTCCTGTGGGAACGCACAAGTGGAGGCTGGAAGATAAATCATGACAGTATAGTAAGAAACAAATGTAATAAAGTTAGTAAATAATACAATGTTTACAGGAGGAATTACAATTTCTGACAGTTTTATATTGATATAAAGATTACAAAAAAACAAGTAATGTAAATAAACAGTAGAACGGTTATAAAACAAAATACAAAATGAATAAGAAGAAGAATATTAAATGTACAAATAAAAGAAAAATGTCCATAAAAGTAATTAAATCTACTTAAAAGTAATGGATATGAAGGAGATGAATTAAAGTGATCTATTATACAATTTAAATAAACAGCCGATGTTATATATATATATATATATATAAATATATATATATATATATATATATATATATATATATATATATATATATATATATATATATATAAATATATATATATATATATATATAAATATATATATAAATATATATAAATATATATATAAATATATATATATATATATATATATATATAAATATATATATATATATAAATATATATAAATATATATATATATATATATATATATATATATATATATATATATATATATATATTATGAATAATCATAAATTTGATAATAGTCCGCTCAGCAATCTCAAATGCTTTGCTGAGGTCTTTAAATAGATGCACTGGTTTGTTTTTAGTTTTACTGAGAATCAAAGCCGCTCTTCAGACACAACATTCGTCCGTTGTGTTTTTTTTTTAGGGACCTCTTCCAAACACATGCGGCAACTTCTGGGAGATGGTGTGGGAGCAGAGGACCTACGGCGTCGTGATGCTGAACCGAGTCATCGAGAAAGGATCCGTAAGCGGCGGCTTCTTCCCTCACATCCTCACTCCATCGTTTGCCCCATAACCGCGTTGCTTTTTTCTCTTTCCGGCAATGCGTAATGTGAACTCTTTTTTTTTTTTTTTTCTCGTTTTAGGTCAAATGTGCTCAATATTGGCCGATCAGAGAGGAGGGAGATGTTGTCTTTGAAGATGCCAATTTCAAGCTCTCCCTCGTTTCAGAAGAGGTCAAGTCTTACTACACAGTCCGTGAGCTGGAGCTGATCAATCTTTCGGTAATTTTTTACTTCTTTTCACAGTTATTTTTCAGTGTGTGTGTAAAAGTACACATGGTTTGACCCTTTTTATACTCCGTGCCTCCATCTTGATCTCTCCTATCTTCTGTCTTTGAATTGTCTTACCATCCTGTTACAGACTGATGAAACTCGTGAGGTTTTACATTTTCACTACACCACCTGGCCTGACTTTGGGGTACCAGAGTCTCCGGCCTCCTTCCTCAACTTCCTGTTCAAGGTGCAGAAGTCGGGCTGTCTGAATTCGGACCAGGGACCGGTGGTGGTGCACTGCAGCGCCGGCATCGGACGCTCTGGGACCTTCTGTCTCGTGGACACGTGTCTGTTATTGGTCTGTACGAGAGCTCCGCTACTGAGAAATAATGTTGTCATATCTCTCTGTCTGCAACACTAAATCCCTTGGTTATTATCTGTTATTCAAATAGTCCCGAGACGCCTGTGCACTCAGTGTTTTTTGCCGTCTTGTGTAGATGTCGAGCCGTAAGGACCCGTCTTCGGTGCGTATTCGCGACGTGCTGCTGGAGATGCGACGCTATCGCATGGGCTTGATTCAGACAGCGGATCAACTTCGGTTCTCCTACCTCGCCGTCATCGAAGGTGCCAAGTATATCAAGGGAGAAACGTCTCTGCAGGCAAGGCCTCCATCTATTCTGCTGCTTATCTTCTTTTCAATTTGAAGACAGCCATTAATTAAGTTTTATCTTATTTCTTGTGCAAATAAAAAGACTTTGTTTCCCCCCCTTAAGGAGTCCTTGAAAGAGCTGTCAAACGAAGAAGATGATCCTCCAGAGTTCACCCCTCCGCCTCCTCTTCCTCCTCCCAGAGATCCTCACAACGGGAACGTTGAGCCGTCCTTCTTTCCCAAAAACGATGAGATCATCCAACAGATAGAGATCCGCACTATGGGGTAACCATCCAAATAATGTTATTGAAAGATTTTGTCTCTCATCATTTAAAGACAGGACAGGATTAGGTTGCAACGGCTATTTATAAGACCATCATGCCGGCACAGTGGCAAGCATGGTGAAACGCGCCTAAACGGAGCGCAGGAGGCATCTGAGGCAGCGAGTATGACTTTGAGTTTCTCGTCGCTGATAAGCAGACGGCACCAGGTGGTACCGCGCGGGGCCAAACTCTAATTTCATCACAGCTTTTAGGTGTTTGCAGAGATGCTGGAATGGTTTCTATTTGGATTCAGCCACTACAGGCCAGGTTAAAACGTGTTTAATTGTCTATTCTGACGACAAAGCTGTGGAAACACCTTTTGTTCTCAACCAGTCGCACCATTTAAACATTAATGTCTGAACTCTTGAAGAGTTTTAGTTACGTGTACAGCAGTTGCTAGGAAACATCTGTATTGCCGTCCAATCAAGATGTAAACAGTTGTAATGTAAATATACTGGAATGTAAATTATTATAATCCCTGTTTACATCCTCTTTAAGCAGCATTTTATCACGGGTTGAATGTGTCGGCTATATTTTCATATTACCTTTAAGAATATTGAGTGTTTGATCGTTGGGAAAATTGTTTAGATAGATGGATAGATATATACTTTATTAATCCAAAGGGGAAATTTGTTGTCAGAGTAGCGTCTCACACTTTACAGACACCAAATGGAATAAACTAAATAAACTAAACACACAAAATGAAATATAAGAACAAGGATGAAAGATGTATACAACATAAAATATATTCCATATAAAATGTATATACACAATAGAATACAAATCACTGTGCAGTGTGTATAAAGGAAATTCAATTAAATGTAAACCGAGTGTGCAAAATATGTCAAATGTATACACACAATAGAATATTTTGTTAAATTTTAATAGAGTTTACTAACAACTAATCTACCAGTTTGTACGTTTCAACCCATTTCAATTTAGTAATCACGTTATAACTCGGCTATGTTGAACTCTGAAGAAAATACTTCATCTCCCAACTCTTATACGTCCACTTACTTGTGGAGATTAAAGCTTTGGCTGCGCTCTCGTCTGCTCAGGTCCTCACAAGAGCCGGAGCTGCGAAAGAGGACCATGGCTCCGCCCGCGCCTCCTTTTCCCGATGGCGGCGATAAGCTGCACGGCCACGTCGGAACTGCAGATCACGACTCCAAAGCGCCGACGAAACCCCAGCAGCAGCAGCAGCAGCAGCAGCAGCAGCAGCAGCAGCAGCAGCAGCAGCAGCAGACGGAGGAGCGGGAGTTGCCCGAGGCGGTGGATCCGCCGAAGGAAAGCTCTCCTGCGCCGGGGAGCTGGTCCCCTCTCCTCACCAACGTGTGCCTGTGCACGGCACTGGCCCTCAGCGCTTACGTCTGTTATCGAGCCTGTTTCCACTGATGTCTGTCCCTCCTCCTCCTCCTCTTCCTCCTCCTTTCTTCGTTGCTCTCTGTCTCTCCGCTGATGTTGCAAAGTGGACTAGGCTGGCCAGTCAGCCTGCTTTTTTTGACTTTGGGTTTACTCGACGAGTGATTGGATTATTTGGACATCGGCAGATTCAGGTTCACTCGTTTATTTTACAAATGCAGTGCGAAAGGGTCGGCTTGTTGGGAACAGCAGGCCGCCGATCCTCATCACCCACCCAAACGTTGTTTCAATACGTCATCGTGAACGCTCAGGGCCTTTTTTAGTTCTTTCAGGTGTCACATCCCAAATAGACTTAAACACACACTCAACGGGCAATACGTGTCCGTTCAGGGGGAAAAAAAGGGGTTTGAATGGTCTTGTCGGCCCATTTTCACTCGTGTCTCCTCTCTTATTTACCAAATGACACTTGTATGCGTTCTTCCATTTTAAGCAGTGCTACGGTGTCCGTTAGGATTTCACATTCATTTTCCACTCTCTTTTTTTTTCTTTTGTGTTCACAAATGATCAGAAATAATAACAGATTGTGACTAGAAACCTTTTTTTTTTTTTAAAGTTTGTTTGTTGCGGTTCATTATTAAACCCGACAGTTAAGGTGAAGGATGTGAAAGTAAGAGGGGGAAGCAACCCTGTGCTACGAGATAAGAGACGCATGCTGGGCTGGGCATTGGATTATCTGTCCTCACTGGTGTCTGCAGGACATGCTGATTGACTACACAGAGTATGTGTGTGTGTTTGTTTATAGACATGTGCGCGAGTGGTCGTTGGTGGAGCTTTCTACTGACGCTTGAGTCAAATCCACTCGGTTGAGAAATATTAATATAACAATGTTCAGTATGTCAGATGTAGACTGAGTCGCCTCCCGCTGTGTTTTCTTTCTCCCTGTTTTTAAAAAAAAATAACATAATGGTGCAGGCACAGGGTGGCTTGTCTCTTTCTCCATTTGCTTGGCATTCCCAAAACTGACAGTGATGATGAGGTAACAACACCTGGCTTTTGCCAGTCCGTGTTTTGTTTTCAGTTTTCAGTCACAGTGGTTTTAAATTGTGTGTTCATGCCAGGAGAATGTGGAACACAAACCCGAAGGACACCGTTGTGTCTTTACACACAAGAAAATGCCAGCTTATTGAGGACACACAGAGGAGCTAACACCCAACTCTTTTTTTTTTTTCGCCAGCAATAACAAATACTCACTAACGTGTCGGCCTCCGCTCGGTCGAACTCTCGAGAGTTTGAACGGGGAAACCAGGGTCTTATGAACAAACCAAAAAACAAACAAACACCAGCACAGGGATGAAAACAATACACTGTAGCAATGAAGCGTTGGATCATGGCGCGGCCCTGAGCTGGCAATATTGTTTTGTATGATTCAATTTTAGTTTTTTTTTAAGTTTTTTTTTTTTTTTTAAAGCATGCTGCATTTGTGAATCGACAGGTCTGTCCTAAAAAGAGATTAGCTAAACTGCTAGCATTCAGTTTACCTTTGTGACTCGACAAAGTTCAGTTGACTGTCGGTCCGACAGCTGTACTTTTCTTTAGAATGTATAAACGTCCTCAACAAGGACACAACCTTATTAGATATAAATATATATATAAATATATTTTTCAAATCAGGTTTCAATGTTTTGAGTTTGGTTTTTTTTGTTCTGCTTTAGCAAGGGATTCAATCTCAGCGCCCGTGCAGCCATCGCACCAGGTTTTCCTGTTTTTCTACTTATGCTGAGCTCAAAAACATGTATTTTTTTATTTACATTTGTTGTTTTACTTTTTAAATAAAAGAACT
>NW_027176176.1:808305-925348 GCF_023055335.1 Clinocottus analis | reverse complement strand
TAAGGACCAGTCTAATCCCAGTAACAACAGCAACTAATGAGTGACAAAGAGCGAGCGTTTGGTGATGGCTGTGGTGGACGATGTGGCGTCTTTGAGCTGGTGTTTACTGAAGCAGATGAAGAGTTTGGGCCTGATGAAGATCACACAGTCGTGTATGTTGCTTCTCCTCTCAGCTCTCTGTTCATACCTTCTTCTCTATATGGAAGTCAGTCAGACCCCAGCATGTGTCTGCAGATGTGATGGATGTGTATGCATGAAGGAGGACGCTGTACTTTGTCCCCCTCTGCACAGCTCTGCAGCTTTTACTGCCGCTCTGTTTGTTTAACTCGTTTCACCACTAATGTTGTCTACAGAGACCTCCAGCTCCAGTCATGAGGAGTTATTAGATTATTAGATTACTGCAGCGGGACCAGCAGCTTCCACTCTTGTAGACACCGAGCAGGAACACACAAGCCAGTGTTTACCTTCACAGGAGCAACTGTGACAAGGACACAGTCATTCATTCACCTGCAAGGTCAGCCCTGTGTCCTGCAGGCTGCACACTGCACACAACACACAGCATGCGGCATGCAGCACGTAGCATGCAGCACGGCGCAGCGTGCAGTGAAGGCGTCAGTTGCAGAATTCAAAGTAGATTCAAAGTTAATGCAAATGATGAAAGCCGGTCGCTTCCACCAGAACACGTTCAGTTTGAGCTCAGCGGGTTTTTCTGTCATTGATCTGACATGTAAATCTCTCATCATTAAAGATATTTAAAAACAAGCCATCTATGGTGGATTTATCTTCCACCAGGTGAAACACGTACTCACGATGTTTTTATCTGGATTCACAACAAGGAGAAGATCTCTGTAAAGCAGCATGGATTGTTTTGGGGAAAACAGTTTCCTTCTTGCTCATAAAGACGAACAGAGTGAGATTTTATTCACCTGAACGTGAGTCCATGTTCACATGTTCACATGTTCACATGTTCATATGTTCTCGACCCCCTGACAGGAAATATCCGCTGCTAAAGTCTCACTAGCTAGCTGCTAACTTCAGCTGCCTGCAGTTTGATTTCTGGTTGAGTTTTTTTTAACAAACTACCTGCATTTATAAATGTTGCCGTCGTGATGATAATGGTTTGTGATGTTGTGCGTAAACAACAAACAAAGAGCTCAAGGTGCTCAGCAGAGGCGAGGTGAACTGTCTTTGGGTAAAAACTCTGTGTTTATAAAAACCAGCAAACCTCTTTCACACACATGTATATGTTTGACCCATTGTTTGTGTCATACTCACAGATTAACACAGATATGCTCGTCTGGCCTCAGCTTAGCGTCTACATGCATAACTTCATCTGGACTCGGCTCGTTCTTCCTCTGCCTGCAACAAGTCTCTTTACAATACAGACCATAACTGCAGCGCTGCTTCACTTATTGAGATTTCAAACATCTGAACGATGCTCCGATGTGATTTATAGAGGAAGCTCGTGTAATTGCAGACATCTGGAGCGGCTTGAGATGAATTATTTCAACGTTGCTTCAGTCATGGAGTTCCTGAGCGCCGTGTTTTGTTCACTGTTTGTTATCTCTGCATCCAGAAGTGGGTCAAGCTCCAGAGAGGCAGCGTGTGAGGGTGAAGACGTGAAGTGTTCTTCCTCCCCGGCTGTGTGTGTGTCTGTTGTCGCTGCTCCTCTGGTTGTGTTTCCAGGAGCGACCGTTGCGTTGCGTTGGCTTCGAGGTCGGTCTCACGCTCTGCCGTCGCTCTGCCGTCGCTCTCTGCTCCGATCCAGAACCAGCTGAACGACCTGAAGCCGCCGGTCATCGGCCCGACGTGACTCTGTGACCGAGGAAGACCTGCAGCTCGAGGACGAAGAGCAGCAGATGTCGGTGTGCTCGTGAACACACTGGCATGCTGCTCGTGAACACACTGGCATGCTGCTCGTGAACACACTCGCATGCTGCTCGTGAACACACTGGCATGCTGCTCGTGAACACACTGGCATGCTGCCCGCTGACTCGTCGCTCGTGTTCGGGCTCAACAGATCCCACCAGCTCGTCCTGGACTCGTATTATTAACTCTTTTCTAATTTCTTGTCCGTCGTCACTCTGTGAGCTCGGAGCTGCTGCGGCCTCCGGCCTGAGTTTCCTCAGAGTTTAGCAGAATGCAAGCTTTGGGAAACGAGCTGATACCCACAATGCTTTGTGTTGTTGTGCTGCATGGGAGCGGTGATGACGAGCCCGTCATGGACAACACGTGAACATGTTAGTTTGTACTTTTACACGCACACGGGGGACTTTTAATCTTTTGAGGAAGACTTCCAGGTTTTAGAACGTCACACGTGTCCCTATGACGCACACACACACACACACACACACACACACACACACACACACACACACACACACACACCGCTGCACTTCATTGCCAATCACTGCATCAGACGTTGAGCAACACTGTTGCCCAACGTCTGAGCACCTGTCTGATCCTGTCGTTATTAAAATATGCAGAAAGCAGATGAAGGTTTTTAGAGAAGTGTTTTTTTATTGTGGCTGTGAGTCAGGTTTTGATTCCCAGAGAGACGACGGCAGTGATTCATGAGTCACGCTGGATTCAGACTCGCCAGCTGCTCGTCCCACACGATGCGACAGACAGATGTTATCAGCAGCGCTGAGTCTTCTGAATGAACCGGTGGAAGATGTTCATCATTCAGAGATTCAGGACAGATTAACGAGTCGCTTGTGAAATCAAATCTCTGCTAATGCAGAAGAGAAAGCAGACACCTCGTGACGCGGCCTCGTCTCTTTAAGCTCTGCGAGAAGACTCAGAGTTGGCCGCCGGCTCTCAGGGACCATGCAGAGTCTGGTCTTCAACGATCCTCCTGGATTAAAGAGGCTCAGCTGGGCGGCCGCCCCTCTGCTGAGTTTAACAACCGGCATCACAAAGAGCTCTGTCTCTCCTCCAAACAGCCGGTGACGAGTGTTCAGGAGCAACGAGGAGCAGGACGGCTCGCCAAAGACACTCGGCTCAGCGTCAGGGTTTTGAGCATGAAACCAGCCGATCAGCCAGCAGCCCTTTGTGCCCGCGCTGTGATTGGCTGAGGCCCGGCTGCAGCATCTGGACATGTCAGCGTGTCCGTGCATGCAGAGTGTTGTGTGTTCAGACCGGAGGTTCAGACAGTCGCCTCCTTCTCAGGGTTTAAGGCGGAGACGTCAACAAATCCTCCTGCGTGTTTCACCAGCAGCCGAGTGCATTCAGCTGACGTTAATCTTCCTTAAAATCACACTCTGCTCATTTCTACCTGCTCTTATCTGTTGAGCCTTTGTGGCCGATGACTCAGAGACACTTTGTGCGCCGCACACCTTGACAGCTCGTTGACTCCGGGGCTCAAACCCGCGTGCCGGCGTCCTCCGGCCGGAGCCCGAGGCGACACGGAGGAAACCTGTAATTACGTTCTTAACACTGGGGGAAAGCCGCAGAGGCCTGCAGGCTGCAGGAGACAAAGAGAGAAGCCTGTTGTCCGCACCAGCTCGCCGCTCAGGTCACACAATGACCTCCGCTGGAGGCCGGCGCTCTGAAGGGTTAATTACTGCAGCGGTCGACGCTGAGCCGAGGGGGAAGCCCCCGTGCTGCCTGCGAGGAGGCGGCGCTGGAATGTGGTCGTCAGCTGGACATCAAACCCCGCTGCCTCTGCACGCCAACACACACACACACACACACACACACACACACACACACACACACACACACACACTGCAGATCCGAGCTGAGGGAACGTCGCCGGCTGCGGTCACAACACTCCAGGAAGACTGTGATTCTGTCAACGTGAGGAAACGAGAGCGAGACGCTGACACAGAGAAGAGCCGACGTCACAGGCATGCTGGGAACCGACCTGGTGCTCACAATGAAGGTCTTGATATCCAGCCTGTTGGGCTCGTGGTCTCCTGTAGAGATGCAGCGCTGCCTCCCTCCTTCTTCCTCCTTCCTTCCCTCCTTCCCTCCTTTCCTCCCTCCTCCCTCCTCCCTGTGAGCAGTGTGGAGTAAAAGCTCAGGGGGATCTGACTCTGGATCCAGGAGCTGAACCTCCCACAGAGAGAGAGCCCTGTGACGATGAGTCGCTGCATGTTTCAGTGAAGTGGATGTTTCAGTGAAGTGGATGTTTCAGTGAAGTGGATGTTTCAGTGAAGTGGATGTTTCAGTGAAGTGGATCAGAGGACAGACGTCTGGAGGTCCGTCAGCCAAACGGCATTCACTCAAACACAACGTCCAGCGATGGGAATTGAACGCCCGAGCCGAGCAGAGGCACCGGCAGAGCTGTGAAGGAGACGTGACCTCTGCTTCATCTTTAGCTTCGTGAGACTCAGTGGAAGCTAAAGATGAAGGGCTGTGAGGCTCCAGCAGCTGGGATGCATTACTCCTCCTCCTCCTCCTCCTCCTCCTCCTCCTCCTCCTCCCCCTCCTCATCCTCCTCTTCCTCCTCCTCCTCCTCTGCCCTTCCTCTTCTGTTGTGACAGATGTGCACAATCAGAGAAAAGAAACATTCTTCTCTTCTGAGGACATGAAATGCCGACAAGAGATACAAGGACTCAGTGAAGCGGTCAGCGCTGGACACGGACTCACCCGAACAGCCACGAGTAACACAACTACACACCTGCACGCACAACACTGAACACACAACACCACAGAGGTCTGACCGACAGGTAACGCAACGCTGAGGCCAGCAGCCGCACAAATTATGACTGAATGACTGAAACATGAAACCTTCATGAGCTTTGATCTGTCCAAGAAGCTCAGACCTGATCCTCCAGCTGAGACCTGATCCTCCAGCTGAGACCTGATCCTCCAGCTGAGACCTGATCCTCCAGGTGAGACCTGATCCTCCAGCTGAGACCTGATCCTCCAGCTGAGACCTGATCCTCCAGCTGAGGCCTGATCCTCCAGCTGAGGCCTGATCCTCCAGCTGAGACCTGATCCTCCAGGTCAGACCTGATCCTCCAGCTGAGACCTGATCCTCCAGCTGAGACCTGATCCTCCAGCTGAGACCTGATCCTCCAGAGTCTCTAGTCTCTGGTCTCTGGTCTCTGGTCTCCGGTCTCTGGTGTCTAGTCTCTGGTCGCTGGTCTTTAGTCCCTAGTCTCTAGTCTGTGGTCACTGGTCTCTAGTCACTGGTCTCTAGTCACTGGTCTCTAGTCTCAGGTCTCTAGTCTTTCAGGTCCCAGGTCTCTGGTCTCTAGTATCTGGTCTCTAGTCTCAGGTCTCTAGTCTCAGGTCTCTAGTCTCAGGTCTCTAGTCTCAGGTCTCTAGTATCTGGTCTCTAGTATCTGGTCTCTAGTCTCAGGTCTCTAGTCTCAGGTCTCTAGTCTCAGGTCTCTAGTCTCAGGTCTCTAGTATCTGGTCTCTAGTATCTGGTCTCTAGTCTCAGGTCTCTAGTCTCAGGTCTCCAGTCTCAGGTCCCAGTCATCCCGTGAGGCTTCATGGGGTGTGGGCGGCTCCTTCGTGGTCTCAGAGCTCCTGAGAAGATCAAACATCCAGAGAAGGTTCAGTGGCTTCAGGACCTGAAGGAGGAAGCTGGTCTGCACCACCACTGCACCACCACTGCATCTCCACTGCACCACCACTGCACCACCACTGCACCTCCACTGCACCTCTCCTGCACCTCTACTGCACCACCACTGCACCTCCACTGCACCTCCACTGCACCTCCACCCAGACGCCACTCTGGAAGTTATGTTCAACACGTGAACCTGTCAAACACGCAAAAGAAAATACACATGCAAAGAAAATACACGCTACACGCTACACGCTACACACTGCGCAGACTTTATCTTCTCCAGACACGCTGAGAGACTTTCATCAGGCTCCTCCAGAGCAGCGCTCTTCATCCTGTGAGGATGAGGATGATCATTCATCATCACATGTCATACCTGTGAAGCTCTTTGAGGGATCCCTCACATGAGCAGGAAGTGTCCTGCTGCAGTTTGTCTTCTGGAAATAGATCCGTGTAAACATTCATATTCCATATCACGGAGACATGAAAGCACCTCCACTACTCTGTAATAACTGCACGCTTTGTGTCGGAGTGCAGCTGTGTTTAATTTAATAAGTCAAGAACAATCTGTAGTGGAAGATTTAAATGTCTGATTAAATGTTTTATGATTCACGAGCTGGTTGACAGAACAATATGATTCTCACTGGAGGAGAATGTGCAGAGTTATTACTCCCTGACGAAGGCTTCATGTTTTACAGCCGCTGGTTCAGGCCGTAATTAAAGTGTTAGATGTGTTTTAATCTCTGTAATCCCAGTTCAGATGCAATAATCTGGATGAAACGTGTTCCTTCCTCAGAAGGTGAAACTCCTTCCTGCAGCTTCAGAGATGTTCTTCCTCTCTCGTCCTGCAGAACCCGGAGTCCCTGGACTCGTCCATCCAGGGCGCTCTCTCGGCGCTCTTCCCGCCGTTCGAGGCCACGGCGCCCGTCGTGCTCAGCCAGCTGTTCCGCACCATCGAGGAGCGTTACCACGGCGATGCGCTGCAGTGCCTGCTGGACTTCCTCATCCCGTCCAAACACCTGCTGGAGAGCGTGCAGCAGGCCGCCTGTGTGAGTACCAGCTGACCGCCACTGTGAGGAGGAGGAGGAGGAGGAGCTCTTCCTCCTCTTCCTCCTCCTCCACAGAGGAGCACCTCTTCTTCCTCTTCCTCCTCCACAGAGGGCCATCTCTTCCGCCTCTTCCTCCTCCACAGAGGAGCATCTCTTCCGCCTCTTCTGCCTCTTCCTCCTCTTCCTCCTCTTCCTCCTCCACAGAGGAGAGGAGCACCTCTTCCTCCTCTTCCTCCTCATCCTCCTCCACAAAGGATCACCTCTTCCTCATCTTCCTCCCCCACAGAGGAGCACCTCTATCTCCTCTTCCTCCTCCACAGAGGAGCTCCTCTTCTTCCTCTTCCTCCTCCACAGAGGAGCTCCTCTTCCTCCTCTTCCTCCTCCACAGAGGAGCTCCTCTTCCTCCTCTTCCTCCTCTTCCTCAGTGGCTTAAATCACAGAAGGAAAGCTCTGCAGAAGTTCCTTCAGAAAGTGTCTTCAGCATCAAAGTAATCCAGTGTTGACTGTCTTTACATCTCAGGACACGATGCCAAACAACAGCAGTTTATTTCTTATTCCTTAAATGGTGACAATTTGCCGAATGTAATGAATATAATAAAGAAAGAAAGGTTTCCAGCAGCTCGCAGCTCATCTCTCTAACAGCTGACGTCGTGTTTCCTGTTTGTTTCCACACGAAGCTGCAGCTCCAACAGCAGCAGCTCACAGGACAATGAGAGTGACATTCCCTTTGTTCATACACATATTCACATTTTTAAATGACTAAATGTGACATTATTCTTTTACTGAAGCGCTTGCTGTTTGGGGGTTAAGGGCACAGCTGTGCATCCCACACATAAAGATATGAAACCGGCTGGAGAGTTTCACATGAAAGTTCTCTTTCTGGACATTTAGAGAGTTTAATGAAGCACAATGTGAAGCTGCAGATCCTCCACCGGCTCAAAGGAAGAACAGTTTTACAGCTTCTCTCTCCAGCAGAGCTGTTTTCAGCTGTGTGACATCATCACGAGGGTTTTAAGGGTTTTATATCCTCCATTAGTCTTCTAAACACAAAGTACCATCAGGACACTGATAGCTGCTGGAAATGGGCCTCAATACACGACGTAGATATTTCATTAAGAACCAGATGTTTCACCTAGAATAGTCTTCTACCACATTAACTATGAACAGAGGGGATTTATGATTCATCTACTGTTATGTTCATTAAGAAAAACTGTGCTTTTCTTTGAAAAATAAGCATATTTCTAAGTGAACAGTAGTGTTTAAGCCACACAGCTTAGTGTGTGTGTGTGTGTGTGTGTATAGTTGTACAGTTTATACACACATGCAAGTGAAATAACTGATTCATTTGTGCTGTTTTAAATGTCCCTGAAAGTGTAAATCTTCTAAATTATTCTGCTTATTCACGTAAGTGTGCAGTATCTTGTGTTGAAGTCGAGCAAGAGGAGCCCGCAATGAGCTGACCTTGTCCCCGCAGGCCGGATACTCTGACGTGGTTTTCCGCTGTGAGGGCTGGCCTCTGTGCCTGCGAGACCAAACCGTGGTCCAGTTGGCGCCCGTGAACCCGCTGCTGCTGCGCCCCGGAGACTTCTACCTGCAGGTGGAGCCGTTCGGGGACCAGGCGGCTCGCGTCGTCCTCAAGAGTCTCCTGGAGGAGGGCCGTCGAGAGGTGGAGGAGACCCCCGTGCCGGAGACGTCCTACCCCTGCATCTTCACCGAGGAGTGGCTGCGGGACGTCAACGAAGGACGCCGCGGGACGCCGCTGTCCCGCTGCCTGCTGTGCACGGACCAAGGAGTCGTCAAGCTGCCCTGGGCCAAAATCGCCATCCCGGAGTTCTTAGACAAGCCCAAGATCACGCCCGCTTATCGGGAAGCTCCTCCCGAGCTGAAGCAGGTCCTCGTCCCCTCCCTCTTCAACTCCTCCACCCTGCCGATGGAGGCGGTTTTAGTCCCCGCTAAAGACAGGATGCCGGGCTCTCTGAGGCCCGCGCACTGCTCCTCCAGGCTGGTCAAGATGGACCACGAGAGGAGGACCTCCAAGTCGTGCTCCAGACCTCTAGTCAAACCCGTGGGGTGGGTCTCCCCGAACACCTGGGACAGCCGCAACTATCGAGAGATTGAGGGCGACTACGTGGACCTGGTGGACATCGCCACGGGGAAGGAGTTTGTGAGTAAGCAGAGAGGCAGCCATGCGCAGCCACATAATCCACTTCTGTTCAAACCCGTCAGGCCGCCGCCGCCTGTTCCTCCTGGAGGCCAAACCCAGAGCCCAGAGGAGCCGCGTCCTCCGGGCGGCCACAGCCGGCCGGAGCCCACCGAGCAAGACCCGAAGGGTCGGTACAGAGACTCGTACGTGGCCGCGCTGAGGAACCCGGTCGCCTTCGAGAGGAGCGGCGTGGACCTGCTGGCCGCTCTGGACGAGGGCGGCCCGAGTGAGGAAGGAGAGTCAAGGGTCAAGGTCGCGTCGGAGGCTCAAAGAGACAAACTTGTGAACTTCTGCAAGCACTGTAATAAACCTGTGACGAGGAACCAGCTCTGCCAGAGCAGACGCTGCTGTGAGCGCTCGGCGTCCCAAGACCTTCCCTCCGCTTCTGATCCAGAACACCTCATGAAGGAATCGCCCATGATCCTCAGATCCACCCCGGGTCTGAGCCAGAGTCACAAGGTCCAGATGAGACTCATCTCCCACCAATCAGCACCAAGCGCCGACGTGCACGCCGGACCGGACGGAGACGTGACACCGGCTCAGGAGGTGGAGGCTGTGAAGCCGCCGGGGAAGCACAAAGTCAAGGCCAGGTCTCTGTCCACCGTGTCAGAGACCTGTAAAGGAAGTCCTCTTCTCTATAAAGTCAACACCCGCAGCCACAGCGACATCTGCCCTGAAACCATCTCCAGCATGATGCAGGGCAGGAGAGCCGATCTGTTGGATCAGGTCACGCTGAAGCTGGAACGGCTCAAGTCCCCAAGGAAAGGTAAGCGAGTAATGTGTTGCACTGCTCTCTCTTCACAGCGACTGAGACGCGACCGCGACCTCTGGAGCCCGAGAGGTCGAGCTCCTCTGAGGCCGTGAAGCAAAAAAGGTCCAAGTGTCAGAGATCGGGCTGCAGAATAGTCTCCTCCCACTGCCGTCCGATGAAAGGCCGAGCCTGAACCCCGAACCCTCGCTGTAATGCAGGGAGACAGCGTGACATGCAGGGAGGAGGGTCCTGTGTCCTGTGTCCTGTGTCCTTGCTCCCTCGCGCCCTCACAGCGCATGTTGAGAGCTTGACTGCAGACGTGCTTGTCAGAGACTATTAAATCAGCAACGACACAGGCCAGGCTTTGTGGAGAAGCCAATTAGGACGTCTGAAATCAAAGCCAGGCTCCGGCCTCTGCAGCGCCGCGTCACAGAGAGCATGTCCAACGTCTGCAGGCCGCTACGCTGTGCAGCGAAACGCCTGCTGAAGGAGATTTATGAATGAAGCGCTGAATAATTACTGTCAGTATAAAAGGGCAGAGGTTGCTGGACAGGATTGAAAGTTTATAATAGTTTATACGCTAATTAATATTAACACTGGCTGATGGATGATTACTGATCGGATGCAATCCAGTTGAGAAACAAAATACACTTCTTTAATGCTGCAGTTGTACTTTGTACTTTACTATAATCCATGTGTGTTTCTGTTTGTGTGTGAATATCATTGTGTGTGTCGTCCTTTGCAGACTCACACTCCCATCGGGGTGAACCCTCCTCCGCTGCAGACGGACCAGACTCCAAACTCCATCACTCAAAGACAGAAAAGTCGTCTCATGCACAAGTTCAGCTTCCAGCTGCAGGTTCTGACTCCGCTCAGCAGCTCGAGGGCTTCAGAGGCGTCCGGGGGATGCTCGACCTCGGCATCGTCTGTCTGCCAGGTACTTCATGCCGCCAGCAGCACCTCTGGATCTCAGGAAGACACCCTCTAAATGTTCTACTCTCACAGCACTTTATCATCTCTCATTGGGAATAAAACAACACACATCCCTCACCTTTGACCCCTCAGGCAGCAGGGACCGGACGGGCCGGGCGGTGCTCGAGGTCCACGGAGGCAGAAAGGAGTGGACGTCCTCTCTGGTGTCCGTCCAGAGCGTCTGTGAGCTGCTGCTCTACTTACACTCCATACCGAGGTACCGAACACGTAGATAGAGCAAACAAGACCGTTTATATGTGAGAGGCACGACATCTCCTCAGTTGCTCAGCAGAGAAAAGATGTTGTGAGCTTATTGTCTCCAGCTTCTGATGGTATGCAATACACGGTCTGACCACAAGAGGGCAGCAGACACCATTTAAATATCATTATTGCAGAATGACGTGCTGCAGAAGATAAGATAGTCCTTTATTAGTCCCTCTGTTGGGAAATTACAGTATTACAGCAGCAGCCCTTATTCACAGATCAAGTAATATAAGTAAACAGTACAACAGTAATTAAAACACAATTAAAAAATTAGACAATAAAACACAAAAATAGAAATATAGAAATGGAATAAAATAAACAGTAAAAAATGTATATAAAGTGTAAAAGTAAAAGTATTGCACCAAAAGTGTTAAAGTGTTCTCAGTGTTGAGGTGCATGCTCCCTTACTGGTTACAACCTTCTATAGCTACACAAAAATACAACAAGAATACAACAAAACACATTACGTTGTATCTCTGCATGTGTCCGTGGTGTGTACAGATGAGCTGGCAGCAGCTTTGACCTGTGTGACCTCACCAGAGCCGTGTCAACCCTCCCCCTGAAAGCTTTGCTGTTTGTTTACTCCGGCCTTAATGGAGTCTTTGAAGTTCTCAAAGCCGCTGTAGTCGATAGCGCCGCCTTCCTCTGTGCACCACAGCAGTCTCATGCCGGCTCGCTGCCGGCTGTCTGGGATGCAGCGCCAAGCTGGAATCAGCAGCCGAGTCGTCTGTGAGCTCACAGAGCAGTAACACAAGAAGAGGCCGTCGTGAGGGGCGTGAAGGCGTCAACGTGTGGAACAGAATGTGTGAAGAACGTGTGTGTGTGTGTGTGTGTGTGAGAGTGTCAACGTGAGATAAAAAGATAAACAGGCATTTGAGAAGCGCTCTAATCAAATAAAGCCCGATGTGATGAGGTCATCCTGTTTGAGTTTGTCCTGACACGATCCAACGTATTGTAGGAAAGAAGTTGGAGAGCTGGGAATGACTTTGGTGATGGACGCCAGGAGGAAGCCTCCTCCACTGCTGCTGTACAAAGCGCTGCTGATGGCCCAGGTGAGGACACACACTCATGCACTCAACCACTCAACCACCAGACACATGGCAGACTCCTTGATATCATCAGCGTGTGTGTGTGTGTCTGCAATGCACAAATACTGAGCAGCACAAGTTTGTGCAAGTTTCTGCTTTGTTAGCAGCAAAGAAATGCACCGGGAGCACAATCTCTATTTTACCAAATACACACAACACACACTGTCGGCCAGTTAACACATTATCGTCAGGTGAAAGAAGGTCAGTCGTAGTGTACGCTCGCTGTTCTCCTGCGGTGATCATTCAGTCATCTCATGTGTGACTGATCAGATGACCTTTGACCTGACTGGCTCTCTGCTGCAGGAGCAAGCTCTGCATGCCGTGCACAGCCTCGTGATGCTGGTGGACAAAGACACGTGTCCTCGACCTGAGAAGCATCCGGGGTTACAGGTCAGATATGAAATACATGTCCGTGTTCTTCTTTGATGAGTTCCTTTCCTTCCTGCATAACCTTGAGTGTGTCTATTAGATGGACCTGGTGACGTCTATGAAAGCCCTAAACAAGACCGTAGAAGCTTCTCAGCTGACCTCCGACCTCGGAGGGACCTTCACGTACAGTCACACCGACTGGCTGCAGTTCCACCAGGTACTGATGTCCTCTCTCCTCCCACGAGGGCTCTGATGGACAGCTTCCTGTCGAGGAGACTGCTGCTTTCCACACACACACACATTCATGCTGTCGGTTCTTGAATGCCTCATGCAGCTTTGAGAGGAGGGAGGACGAGGTCAAGAGAAGAAAAAGTCCCATCTAGATTATTAATCATAACTTTCTGCTCGTTAACAAGATATTTTACACATGCAACACTGATGAGTAACAGCCTCACTGCTCATGTTATTATGATAACAGTCATATACAGCAGGATGTGATATGCACGC
The DNA here is from genome assembly GCF_023055335.1 of Clinocottus analis. Taxonomy (NCBI): domain Eukaryota; kingdom Metazoa; phylum Chordata; class Actinopteri; order Perciformes; family Cottidae; genus Clinocottus; species Clinocottus analis. The sequence goes on along the minus strand of NW_027176176.1, from coordinate 912,621 downwards.
ATCATTTGACTGCAGATGACACTAAAACATTAAATCAAAACAGAATCAAATGTATTTTCACTTCTTGCTCAGCCGGTCATTGAACTGCAGGTCAGAGGTCAGAGTCAGTGATGGAGTCAGTTATGTGCTGCAGATGGCAGAAATGTTGTGTCCTAAAAGCAGTTTCTTAACTTCCACTGAGTCTGTTTCCTGTGATTCTCCTCAGAGGCTCGTGTGCTTCCTGTCCGAGCTGCGAGGAGCCGACAGCCTGCTGCAGAAAGCCATCAGGAAGGTGGACGGCAGCAAGATGACCGACTCCGCCCAGGTAGAGTCCACACGCCCACAGTAGAGCACACACGCCCACAGTAGAGTCCACACGCCCACAGTAGAGTCCACACGACCACAGTAGAGCACACACGACCACAGTAGAGTCCACACGACCACAGTAGAGTCCACACGCCCACAGTAGAGTCCACATGACCACAGTAGAGTCCACATGACCACAGTAGAGCACACACGCCCACAGTAGAGCCCACACGACCACAGTAGAGTCCACACGCCCACAGTAGAGCACACACGACCACAGTAGAATATACACACTACCACAGTAGAGCCCACACGACCACAGTAGAGTCCACACGCCCACAGTAGAGTCCACACGCCCACAGTAGAGTCCACATGACCACAGTAGAGCACACACGCCCACAGTAGAGTCCACACGACCACAGTAAAGTCCACACGCCCACAGTAGAGTCCACATGACCACAGTAGAGTCCACACGCCCACAGTAGAGTCCACACGCCCACAGTAGAGTCCACACGCCCACAGTAGAGTCCACACGCCCACAGTAGAGTCCACACGACCATAGTAGAGTCCACACGACCACAGTAGAGTCCACATGACCACAGTAGAGCACACACGACCACAGTAGAGTCCACATGACCACAGTAGAGTCCACACGCCCACAGTAGAGCACACACGACCACAGTAGAGTCCACACGCCCACAGTAGAGTCCACACGCCCACAGTAGAGCACACACGACCACAGTAGAGCACACACGACCACAGTAGAGTCCACACGACCACAGTAAAGTCCACACGACCACAGTAGAGTCCACATGACCACAGTGGAGTCTACACAATCACAGTAGAGTCCACACGACCACAGTAGAGCACACACGACCACAGTAGAGCCCACACGACCACAGTAGAGTACACACGACCACAGTAGAGTCCACACAACCACAGTAGAGCCCACACGACCACAGTAGAGTCCACACGACCACAGTAGATCACACACGACCACAGTAGAGTCCACACGACCACAGTAGAGTCCACACGACCACAGTAGAACCACACGACCACAGTAGAGTCCACACGACCACAGTAGAATATACACACTACCACAGTAGAGCCCACACGACCACAGTAGAGCACACACGACCACAGTAGAGTCCACACGACCACAGTAAAGTCCACACGACCACAGTAGAGTCCACATGACCACAGTGGAGTCTACACAATCACAGTAGAGTCCACACGACCACAGTAGAGCACACACGACCACAGTAGAGCCCACACGACCACAGTAGAGTACACACGACCACAGTAGAGTCCACACAACCACAGTAGAGCCCACACGACCACAGTAGAGTCCACACGACCACAGTAGATCACACACGACCACAGTAGAGTCCACACGACCACAGTAGAGTCCACACGACCACAGTAGAACCACACGACCACAGTAGAATATACACACTACCACAGTAGAGCCCACACGACCACAGTAGAGTCCACACGACCACAGTAGAACCACACGACCACAGTAGAGTCCACACGACCACAGTAGAATATACACACTACCACAGTAGAGCCCACACGACCACAGTAGAGTCCACACGACCACAGTGGAGTACACACGACCACAGTAGAGTCCACACGACCACAGTAGAGTCCACACGACCACAGTAGAGTCCACACGACCACAGCGGGACGTTGTGTAGCAGGACAACGTGTTGACTTTGCTTGGTGGCGGCTGCAGGAGGTGCAGCAGTGCATTGAGGAGCAGAAGGCCTCCATGAAGGAGGTGCTGGAAGACGCTCACCTGGTGACGCTGCAGAGAGAAGGAGGTGCTGTCCTGGCCCGCATGAGGAGGGAGGAGTTCAGATTCCCTCTCTCTGAGGACTACAGGTATCTGATCATATCTGAATAGACTTTAGCATCGATAGTTCTGCCTCACAATGCCGCACAACTGGTGTGTGACCTTGTGACCTTGTGACCTTGCGACCTTGTGACCTCGGTCCTCAGAGATGCTCTGGAGTCCGTGACGAGTGTGTACAACCAGGTGGAGGAGAAGCTCCACACTCTGGTGATGCGGTCCAACGAGTCGCTGCAGAACCTGGACTTCCTCTTCCGGCTCAGAGAGATGGAGGCCACGATCAGCACGGTGACGCAACGCGGCCTCACAATCTGCACGATGTGCTGAAACAGCTGTTGTGTCCGTGACGTTGTGTGACTCTGAATGACGCTTTGCAGGCCGGGACGTGGTTCAACGCAGAAGGCGAACAGACGCTGAAGGACTCTTACGCAACAGAGGACCACTGGCTGTGCACTGAAGAGGCCCTGCAGCACTTTGAGGAGTTTCTCTCTCGGTCGAAGGTACGACAGAGAAGCCAGAGAACCAGGATTAGAAATAAGAGCTGCCTTATTCGTCTGAACTAATCAATAGAGAAGAGAAGTTCCTCGTGACATCTCACCATCTCTTCCAGGACAAACACCAGCGCGCCATGAGCCTGGTGACGGAGGCCAAGGCCGCCGTCGGCTCCAGCGATCCCAGTCCTGCAACAGAAGTGTTTCGTACTCTGGTGAGCACCTTCAAGTCCAACACGGATGACTTCATGCTGCGGGCCGAGCGGCGGCACAAAGAGCTGCACACCGCGGTGCACCTGCAGCGCTTCTGTGAGCAGGTGTGTGAAAAACAATCTGACGTTTCAAATGCAACCCTCTTTCTTTCTTCACTCGCCCTTTGTCTACATGTTCCCAACTGAGTTCTGTTAACCTTTAGATCTAAAATCCTCTCTCTCTCTCTCTCTCTCTCTCCAGGCGTCGGCCCTGGCCAAGGAATGCAGTGACTTTCTGGAGCAGGTAGAGCAGGGCTGTTACCCGCCTCAGACCCTGAGAACGCTCCAGATGTTTGAGGAGAGATTAGGTGCCGAGTTCTCCCCCCTGCACTTCCAGGCTGTGAGAGCCGAGGCCGGCTCCGTGGGATCGGGGGCCTCGGGGGCGATGAGAGTCTGGAATGCGGCCTGGATCCAGCGCACGGACGTCGGCCAGCGCCTCAAAGCCGCGCTAAAGAAAGAGAAAGGAGTAGATAAGAACCAGATCCGGCAGCTCACAGCTGCAAACCATCAAGGGGGAGTGGGAGGAATGGAGGGGGAGGAAAGGAGTGAGGAGGGGGAGGATGGATGCTCCCTGACCCGGCAGCCGACCGCTCAGCAAGAGGTCGTCCGTACATCAGAGAGTGGAGGAGACCGCACCACTGTGGCACGCTCCATCCTCCATGTGGAACACGACTTGAAAGGAGAACATCAAGTGCAGGAACAACCTGAAGCCGCAGAGAAAACTGAGACAGATGAAAAAGAAAAATGTCCACAAAACGTCGACCGTCACCCAGAAACCCGGCGGCGGCCGAGAGAGCACCGCAGCGAGGCCGATCTGAGGAGCGCGGGCTCCGCCGAAGGGAGCGCCGGCTTCCCGTCGCAAAGGCCTCTGGGTCGCTCCCTGAGCGAGGGCTCCAGTGGTTGCTCCGGTGTGACGAGCATCTCCGGCTTCTCACCTTTGAACGTGAGGCACAAACTTTGTCGGACCGAAGCACAGACTCTGGAACAAAAGCTGCAGCCCGTCCAAAGTCCCCTGGTTTCCCACAAGGAGAGTCTACGCTCAGGAAACCTGAGCTGCGAGTCAACAAGAGACGAGGGAGGAGGATGCCCAGTCCTCACCCCAGAGACATTACTCACAGCAGCAGACGACGAGGGCAGCAGCGTTGTGTAAGTAGCGCTGGCTCCTTTAGCTTTAACCTGAAGGGAGTCCAGGACATTACAGGCAGTGACACCGGTTGCTTCCATGAATGGTACACACGACCACAGTAGTTCTCCAGTTAAACAACACTGTGATGCTCAGATTAATTGTGTCGTATGATCCTGAGCTCGATGATTTCACCGTTCACTTTTTCCCACGTGTGCAACAGGAAGCTGTGCATGATCATGGAGGAGCTGCTGTGCACAGAGAGGGAGTACGTGAAGGCTCTGGGTTACGTCCGGCAGCACTACTTCCCCGAGCTGGAGAGGCCCGACGTTCCTCAGGACCTCAGGGGCCAGAGGGGGAGCGTCTTCGGAAACTTAGAAAAGCTCCACGACTTCCACCGCCATCACTTCCTCCACGAGTTGGAGAGCTGTGTGAGCGAGCCCTTCAGGGCCGGACGCTGTTTCCTGCGACACGTAAGCGCTCGAGTGTTAATGTGCAGAAGTACAAAAGTATACAAATTTGGACATGAGGGGTCGTGATGCAACAAGATGTCAGCAGATTAGAGTCTGTATAATGTCAAGGTGTCAACATTTTTTCTGTTATGAAGCAACATATTGATGATGCACAAACGCCCTTCCAGATGTGTCACAGCTGCAGGCTGAATGTCGTTAGCTTCCATGGAAGCAACCGCTTTGTGTTGATGTCATTGAACGTTGAAGTAATGCAGCTGTGGTGCACTGCTTAGTCTGCATTTCATTTGTTTGGTTGCTGATAATGACTAATGTACTTTATTCATTCATTTTACTTTAGAGGGAGAGCTTTGCTCTGTATGCTCTTTACAGCAAGAACAAGCCTCAGTCTGATCGTCTGCTCATCGATCACGGACAGACTTTCTTCAAGGTGAGCGCCTGCTGCGCTTCCTTCACTTCATCTCATGATCCTGGTTTTCCTTGAACAAGAGGGAGAATAAATGTTGTATTTCAGCAGAGCCAAAGCTGTGCTTTCAGCTGAATGCTAACATTAGCATGCTAACAAACAGAGAAGACGTGCAGTACATCTCTCTGTATTATTTTAGTCTTCATGCTCGCTGTTCTCCCGCTCAGCTCTGACTCTCTTCCCACTCCAGCAGAAGCAGCTGCAGCTGGGCGATAAGATGGACCTGTGGTCCTACCTGCTGAAGCCCGTGCAGCGGATCAGTAAGTACAGCCTGCTGCTGCAGGACATGAGGAGGGAGTGCGGCCCGGAGCGAACCCGGGAGACGGCCGAGGTGGAGGCCGCCCTGGAGGTCATCCACTTCCAGCTGCACCACGGCAACAACCTGCTGGCCATGGACGCCATCCACCACTGTGACGTGAGGCAGCTTCTTTCACGTCTGAGCCATTTCAAACCCGAAGGCTAACTGCTAGCCCCTGCTCCCTACCCTTCACCTCCTAACCCCTGCTCCCTACCCTTCATCTCCTAACCCCTGCTCCCTACCCTTCACCTCTTAACTCCTGCTCCCTACCCTTCATCTCCAAACCCCTGCTCCCTACCCTTCATCTCCTAACCCCTGCTCCCTACCCTTCACCTCTTAACCCCTGCTCCCTACCCTTCACCTCCAAACCCCTGCTCCCTACCCTTCACCTCCTAACTCCTGCTCCTTACCCTTCACCTCTTAACCCCTGCTCCCTACCCTTCATCTCCAAACCCCTGCTCCCTACCCTTCATCTCCTAACCCCTGCTCCTTACCCTTCACCTCTTAACCCCTGCTCCCTACCCTTCACCTCTTAACCCCTGCTCCCTACCCTTCATCTTCTAACCCCTGCTCCCTACCTTTCACCTCTTAACCCCTGCTCCCTACCTTTCATCTCCAAACCCCTGCTCCCTACCCTTAATCTCCTAACCCCTGCTCCCTACCCTTCACCTCCTAACCCCTGCTCCCTACCCTTCATCTTCTAACCCCTGCTCCCTACCCTTCACCTCTTAACCCCTGCTCCCTACCCTTCATCTCCTAACCCCTGCTCCCTACCCTTCATCTCTTAACCCCTGCTCCCTACCCTTCATCTCCTAACCCCTGCTCCCTACCCTTCACCTCCTAACCCCTGCTCCCTACCCTTCACCTCCTAACCCCTGCTCCCTACCCTTCACCTCCTAACCCCTGCTCCCTACCCTTCACCTCCTAACCCCTGCTCCCTACCCTTCACCTCCTAACCCCTGCTCCCTACCCTTCACCTCCTAACCCCTGCTCCCTACCTTTCACCTCCTAACCCCTGCTCCCTACCCTTCACCTCCTAACCCCTGCTCCCTACCCTTCACCTCCTAACCCCTGCTCCCTACCTTTCACCTCCTAACCCCTGCTCCCTACCCTTCACCTCCTAACCCCTGCTCCCTACCCTTCACCTCCTAACCCCTGCTCCCTACCCTTCACCTCCTAACCCCTGCTCCCTACCCTCCACCTCCATTATCCAGTACTTACATACCGGTACTGTACTGAGGAAAGAATGATGTATCGCTCTCTCATCCAGCGTTGAGCAACAACGTTGGAAAACCTGCTGATATGGAAACAGGTACACACAGGAGGACATTAAGGATGATGCACGAATGAGGAGTAAAGAAAACATTCCTCTTGGTGATTTGGATCAGTGCGATGGCGCCCGTTATACATGAGTAATCTGGGATGGAAGGAATAAGATGGGTGAAAAGGATAGTAATTTATTTTCCTGTCCATGGAATGCAAAGGGAGGCGTTTGGTGTGGTGATGGTCCAGAGCTGCGTTAAGAACAAAAGTACAGAAGGTTCATCCTGTTGTGTTGGCTGTCACTGTGTGAGGGTAACGCTGACCACAACACACGACCCGGCGTCGTCCCTGCAGGTCAACCTGAAGGAGCAGGGCCAGCTGATCCGCCAGGACGAGTTCCTGGTCACGTTCAGGAAGAAGAAATGTTTACGCCACATCTTCCTCTTCCAAGAGCTCATCCTCTTCAGCAAAACCAGGAAGACGGACGTGGGAAACGAAACGTACCTCTACAAGCAGTCCTTCAAGGTGCACACACGTTGCGTCACACTCGAATTCAAGTGAAATTTCCATGTTTGTAATTGTGCAATAACAGCAAGAGAAGCGCTGAGTGTTGCGACCACTTCCTCTTTCACAGCAATCGAGTACAAGATTACACTTGAACTCAGTGCGTGATTCATCATTTACACACAACAGTTTGCTTCCATTGCAAGTCACAACTTATAATCACACACACACATATATAATTATATTAATGATCAGTGTTGTAAAGTTCCATTCCAACAGGACTGAAGTCTTTCCTCGCCCGTGATCAGCTGGTCTTTGTTCACCTTTAGACGTCGGACGTGGGCATGACCCAGAACAGCGGCGACAGCGGGCTCTGCTTCGAGATCTGGTTCAGGAAGAGGAAAACACAGGACACCTACACGCTGCAAGCCGCCGGCCGCGAGGTGAAGGACTGCTGGACCCGAGACCTGGAGCGGATCCTGTGGGAGCAGGCGGTGCACAACAGAGGTACCAACGTACATGAGCCAGGTCTATGTGTACAGATGTGAATATATTGGTAATAATGGGACGCACAGTCAATGCAATAACCCTCACTTTTGGATTACTGTCTCTCCTGACAAAGAAAAACAATCTTTTGTATGAAAATGTAATTTCTGAAACATGAAATGAACTAACTTGTGTCCGTGCAGAGGTCCGTATGCAGGAGAGCGTGTTCATGGGGATCGGAAACAAGCCGTTCATGGACATCCAGCCCAGCGACGCAGCCATCCACGACAGAGCCGTCAGCTGTGTGATGATGGGGAGAGGTGAGCAGACACTGGAGCACGCTCTTCTTCATCACATGACCTCCCAGACGTCAGGACACATCCGGATGTCTTTCCACCTCTCTGGCGTGTCGTTCTCTTCTCATTGAACATGATGCTCTCTCGCTCCGTGCAGAAAACAGGCCGCTGTCCTCGATGGCGTCCAGCGATCCGCAGGACAAGAGGCTTCTCGGGGGTCGGCCAAAATCCGTTGGTTCGGGCTGCAGTTCGTCTTCCTCGTCTTCCTCTGTGGTGGGGTACACGTGTGGGCCGAAGCGGCCGGCGGTCGGAGCCTTCGGAGGATACGCATCACCTCCTGGAGCTCTGGAGGAGGACGACCTGGACCACGAGAGTGGGAGTCACAGCTTGCTGTGTGAGTTCACGTTCTCAGCTCACAGATGACCTACATGTGGTTTATGATTTATTGAGCCTAAAGATTAGATGCGATGGTACAGGAACCTCCCTTTGCCCTGACAGGGTGTTATTAATTACTCCAGCCCCTCCACTGAGGCTGCTGGTCTCGTGTTTCAAGCCTTTTTTTCTTTTATTCCACTCCGACGGGGTCAGAGGTCAGAGGTCAAGGACATGTGTTTGAACCTTGGCCTTCCTTCAATGCGTGCTGGATGTGAATCCTCTCTGTGTTCCAGTGGACAGCTCCGAGTCGTCCGGAGAGAGCGTGAGCGGCTTCAGCAGCTGCAGCCGCGGCCAGCAGTCTGCTGCTGGCGGAGAGGCGGAGGACGCCTCCACCAGCACCGAGAAGGAGGCGGCGGCTGCTCCGACTCCACCCGCAGAAAAAACACCACCAGCAGTTGCACCAAAGCCCAAAACCAAACCACCGGAGCAGCCCGAGGATCCGCTGTGTGGCAACAAGGTGCAGCACGACGCTTTCATTAAGTGTGGCTTCAGGGAATCGTGAGCTATGACTTTTCTAAGAGATTCGCCCGGCCGTTTTCCCGAAAAATGCGAAAAAATTGTCCCACGGGTGTGTATGGCACAAAATGTTCGTGGCTAGAGTGGAGCACCAACTGACAGAGACTGTTAAAAAAATAAAACGTATTTTGTCTTTACTCCCACAATGTTCAATCTTGTCTTCTGTCGTAAACTGCGGTCGATAGGAATCCAACAGATTCAGACGTGTTGAAATCCGACTGAATGTGAGAGCAAGTCCACCTCGCTCTGCCATCCGCCGCCATGTTAAATCTCCTTCCAAAGCCACGTCTCCCCTGAAGCTCGTACCTGATTTGTAAATCGCCCGTACAGACACATGTTTTATCGTACAGACTCGCCAGTCACAGTATCTGTTTATCAAGTCTTCCTAATGCTCTATATGCGATATCGAAGCAATAGGAGCTTTTAAAGTATCTTTTTTGAGGGATGTTTGGATAGGTGTTCCCAAGCATTACCTCCATTGAAATCTGTTTAACTGAAGACCTTTGAAGTCATCACTATGGCAACCTTTGATCTAGCAACCCACAGGTGTTCTCGTTAGGGCAGTTTAACAGACACACAGACACTTACACACGCACACACAACACAGATGACTTCTGTCTCTCTGTCTGTTTGTCTCACACACACAGACACACATACACACACACAAACAGACACAGACACACACAAAGACGTTTACGTGTGCTTTATATTGTGTAGTTGTCAACACTGTGATCATTAATAAGGTGGTATGATATTTCATATACGTTTGCGTGTGTTCAGGACGTTCAGTAGTTTATTTCCTTAAGTCCACAGTCCAGTCTGCCTCTAATCAGTCTGCTGGCTCTCACTTGGTCACCATGATGACGAGAGCACACAGGTGCTTCATATCAGCCAATCAGTTTAACACACAAACCAACTCAAGTGTTTTGGAGGAGAGACGGGCGTCAGAAACAAAAGCTATATATTGCGACGTCTTACGGCAGTAGTAGCCACACTTTCAAAATTTATTGCGAAATTGTCTAGTTGTTCATGTGGTTCAAGACATTAAATCTGCACTAAAACGATTTATTTCTGCTCAGTGAGTTTTATGATGTCATTGATTATCTGCTGTTGTTCATATTTTAATGTTTTTATAACGCAGGTTCAGAACACGAGTGTTGGAAAGTCCACTGAGGTTTGACCTTGATGCTCCTGCAGGTGAGGTTAGTGCAGGATTACATCATGTATGCAATATGACTACTTCATGAAGTGTTATGTGTATATTAATTATGAACGGTTCTTCTGTGGAAAGGAAGAGTTACATTTATCTTTTCTTCTACAGACTTGGAGGCGCTGGAGATGAGTCAGTTCAAACAGAGCTCTTATGTTCCAGCTGTTACCTATTACCACTCTGTAAATATATGCCGTCTGTAATCTCTCCACTAAAACAATATGTCTATAATATGTCTGTGATATGTCTGTGATATGTATGTGTGTGTACTGATCTGATTCACCTTCACAGTGAGCTGTCAGTCCAGCTGTCGGTTACATGCTATTTATAACATGAGTAAAGTAAACTCATCCCGGGGACATATGCAGACTTCCATATGCAGACTTCCATATGCAGACTTCCATACGCAGACTTCCATACGCAGACTTCCATATGCATACTTCCATACGCAGACTTCCATATGCAGACTTCCATACGCAGACTTCCATACACAGACTTCCATATGCAGACTTCCATACGCAGACTTCCATATGCAGACTTCCATACACAGACTTCCATATGCAGACTTCCATATGCATACTTCCATACGCAGACTTCCATACGCAGACTTCCATATGCAGACTTCCATACGCAGACTTCCATATGCACACTTCCATACGCAGACTTCCATACGCAGACTTCCATATGCATACTTCCATACGCAGACTTCCATATGCAGACTTCCATATGCAGACTTCCATATGCAGACTTCCATATGCACACTTCCATACGCAGACTTCCATATGCAGACTTCCATACGCAGACCCCGTCCTGATCCCAGAGCAGCCTGATAAAGATGATCAGTAATGATAAAGTCTTGAGGAGGTCTGGAAGGTCTTATTGATGCCTTAATGTCTGCAACGTGTTTCTCTTTGTGCATCAAACTTTGTGTCTTACTCGTTTCCTTGAAAATAAAACATGTTTTCTTTTTTATTAACGGTTTTGTATGAAGTAATATTTTACTGGAATTGAGATATGTAACACCTGTTTCGCTTTTAATGAAAATACAGAACTTTTGCAGTGATGATGGACGACTTTTCTTTTATCTGTTTTTTATTTGCACCACAAATAATAAACTAAACCCAACATAACAACTGACAGACGTTTATAAAGTCTGTCTTTAATTTACATTTATAGCTTAATTACTGGTATATATATATATATATATATATATATATATATATATATATATATATATATATATATATATATATATATATATATATATATATATATATATGTATATATATATTTATATTTATATATAAATTATATTATTATTATTTTATTTATTTTATATTCATATATATATAGATATATATGTATATATATTTATATATAAATTATATTATTATTATTTTATATTCATATATATATATATATATGTACATAATAATAATAAAATAATAATAAACTAAACCCAACTGACAGACGTTTATAAAGTCTGTCTTTTTACATTATTGCTAACATTATTGTTATATATATATATATATATATATATATATATATATATATATATATATATATATATATATATATATATATATTATCTATATACATTGTTATGTTATATAAATATATATTATATATATAATATACATATTATATATATATATTATATATATATATTATATATATAATATATATTATATATAATATATATATATTATATATATATAATATATATCATATATATATAATATATATGATATATATTATATATATATTATATAATATATATATTATATAATATATATATATATAAATGTATATAGATTATATATATATATATATATATATATATATTATATATATAGATAATATATATATATATAACTTAACAATAATGTCAGCAATAACTACAGTCACTTTGAACCCTTTGGCCACACAGTTAAACTGTGATACATCACAGTTTTACCACATTGCTCTTCAAAGGTTCCTTAGAGTTCATGATTCTGAAATATGGAATAAAGTCTCACTTCCCTTTCACCGTTTGTACGTAACGTCCTTTGTGTTCTTGTATCTGTGTGTGCGTGCGTGCGTGCGTGCGTGCGTGTGTGTGTGTGTGTGTGTGTGTGTGTGCGTGCGTGCGTGCGTGTGTGTGTGTGTGGAGCTCTACATTGTCTGAAAGACTCATTTAAACCTTCTTAAATGGAAATGCTGGTATAATTATATTTTGCATTTCATTGTCCAAAAATACCATGAAAATACCTTTTTTTTTAAATGACTGACAATTGTTCTTTTTCAAAAAGGGTAAAGTAGTAAAACAGCTGTGGTAAGAGGAGTTAATAGTTTTAAACTGTTTACAGCGACTTATTAGTGCTGGTAAACATTTACATCAGTATGTATGACTGCTGGCTTTAAATAAACTGTGAAGCAACATGTTTCAGCAAAGTATTCAGTGAGTTGTTAAACTCATTGATAAACCAAACAGCAGCATTATTAGGCTACTTTAGTTGTTTCGTTTGATCTTTTTACAGGTTTTGTTGTCAACAGCAAAGAGTCACGTGACTGTTGGACCCAGTGAGGAACAACACAGCACCGCGCTGACCTCTCTCATGACACCCATGGGTGCTCTGCGCTGCTCCTCGGGGTCAACAAGTTCACTCGCGTCCTTTTTCTGTGGCATTGCTCTGACGTCACTTCGCCGTCTGCAGTGAATCAGAGGAGGGCGCGCGCGCGCGCAGGCTCGCCCCCGTGCGCGCGGGGAAAGGGCGCGTTGCGCGTGAGGAGGGTCGCGTCACGCCCACCGGCGGACCTACAAATACGAGCAGATAACGGAGAGGTGACACTTTCCTCCGCGGCAGAGCAACACGAGCAGCAGCAGCATGGCGCGAGGTACGTGGGACTACTTTCTGCTGGCGCACGGACACATTCAGCCAAAGTGTTTTAAATACGTTCATCCGAGATGGTTAAAAATACTGTTGATCAATGTTGATGCGTTTGGACATAATCTTTATTGTGATTATTATGATTATTATGATTATTATTATGATTAGTATTATTATTATTATTCCATAAATCAGTCCCCAGGACTTTGAGCTTTTCTTCCCACAATTCTTAATATGGGAATATTTTAGTTTGTTATTTATGTTGATGTTGTGTGTAGTAACACTGATGAGTTAATGACAGGAAGGGCAACTCTCACTAGCTGTGCACGCCGTGAACATTACACATGTACAGAGACATAAAGAGACATTACACATGTACAGAGACATAAAGAGACATTACACATGTACAGAGACATAAAGAGACATTACACATGTACAGAGACATAAAGAGACATTACACATGTACAGAGACATAAAGAGACATTACACATGTAAAGAGACATAAAGAGACATTACACATGTACAGAGACATAAAGAGACATTACACATGTACAGAGACATAAAGAGACATTACACATGTAAAGAGACATAAAGAGACATTACACATGTACAGAGACATAAAGAGACATTACACATGTACAGAGACATAAAGAGACATTACACATGTACAGAGACATAAAGAGACATTACACATGTACAGAGACATAAAGAGACATTACACATGTAAAGAGACATTACACATGTACAGAGACATAAAGAGACATTACACATGTACAGAGACGCTTTGCACACGTCACCACATCATTACGCCTGAAACACAGAGAACATGTTGGAGAAGATGATTGTTGTTCTGCTGGGACCCTGCGAACAGCAGCTGCAGTCCACTGCTGCTCTCTTTACAAGCACACACACACACACACACACACACACACACACACACACACACACACACACACACAGTTTACCCTTAAAACCTCGGAAGGGCTTTCAAAACTCCACAAAAGAAGTCAAACTCCAGGCTGCTCAGATTCGCCTCTTCAGGTTGTAACTCTGTGTTTGACCTTGGCGAGCAGAAGGCTGAAGGTCAGAGGGCTGCTGGACGCTCAGCAGCAGAACAGACACACCTTGTACTTCAAGGTGTGACTATTGAAAATAAAACCTGTGACCTGGAACAGACTGGTCTGGACTAAAATAAATGTGTTTTTCAATATTGGATGTTCATGGATTAACCGCTCGCTCGTTTAAGTGTGTTTACGAAGCATTTTGTTGACATTTAAAGTGTGTTTAAAGTGTGTGACGGAGCTCTGGAGTCAACACGCCGTTACGACACTGAAGCATCATTCATCTCTTACGGGAGCATATTTATTTTTCCAGGGTTCAGTGTTTTCTGTACAGTGACAAGCTGCAGTGACCGTATATGGCTGAAGCGCCCTCTGTGTGTGTGTGTGTGTGTGTGTGTGTGTGTGTGTGTGTGTGTGTGTGTGTGTTTGTGGGGAGGGCATCGTGGGTAAAGTGGGCGTGTCCAGAGAGCAGGGTCAAGGCTGAGGAATCTGTGTCCGTATGCTTCATATTATCAGAGAGTTGTGCTGCTAAAATGTCTGTAACCCAACAAAATAAACTGCAGGCTGCAGTTAAACGCAACGTCTGGCTTCACATCACACGAGCACCATCTGCTCCCTCCACCTCCACCTCCACCAACCTCCACCTTCACCTCCAACCGCGCGCTGCTGCATGCGTGCAGGGAACAAACCCAACGAGATTTCATTTGACATCAATTACAAAAGCTACAGAAAAACTCCTTAAATCTCCACAGAAAGCATGATGTCAGTTTCACATTGCACCATCAGTCTGCTGTGTGTGTGTGTGTGTGTGTGTGTGTGTGTGTGTGTGGGACATTCATGTGTTCTTAATCTTTGGGGTAGATTTCACATTCTTTACGCTCAGGTCTGTGTTGTTGGCGCTGCGAGCTGGCAGTACAGTGAAGCTGCTCTCGCTTCAAAAGGAGAACGTGAAGAACGTCTTGGACACCAGCGAGATGGAGGATTTATTTCTGCATCTGTGCTCACAAAGACGTGAGAACATGCAGCCGAGCAGCAGAGCCCTCATGACGCTCTGCCGACAGGCTGCAGCTGCTCGACACAGAGCGAGGCCATCTTTAAAGCATTAGCCCCGATTATTCACGCTAACTCGCATCGTGCACCTGAGCCGTGAGAACTACGGAGGACTTCCTGATGTGAAGTCTTCAACCTCAGTGTTGACCCCAGCGTCGTCTAGACGAGAAACTACAACCTGACTCTCGTCCTCACACTGAACGGGGAGAGGTTGACCTCCTGACGTGTCGTGGAGCCGGAGCACCATGGAGGCCGTATACACGGCGGACCCGGACTTTCCCTACAAACAGGAAATCAAAGGGTGGGATCCTTTGAGCCAGCCGGCGCCCGGAGAGAAGGAGTGCCTGTGTGAGCACGCTCTGTGACTGTTTACCTCTTCAACCCAGATAGAAAGCACCATTGTCCGACCATAAATGCCTGAGTGTCCTGCCGTTTCCACAGAATAATGGTGAACCTTTCCTGGCATGACATCACCGGCTTGAGTATAGAATATAAGTGACACATACCTGGCCACGTGAAGAAATCCAGCCTCCAGTGAACCTCTGTGTACTTGCCCCACACGCCATGACTGAGCGCTTTGTCGTTGTTGAGTCGTGTGAATTAAATATCCTTCATCTGATATTACAACTTCCTCAACACTGCGCTGCGGCGCCGTAAACATTTATACGCTCCGATTGAAGTAAACTCAGATCCAAGAACCCTGCTGAAACATTTGTCCTGTGAGATGTTTAACAGATGTGTAACAGATGTGTAATAGGTGTGTAACATATGAGTAATAGATGGGTAATAGATGTGTAATATATGTATATTACACATGTAACATATGTGTAATAGATGAATAATAGATGTGTAACAGATGGGTAACAAATAGGTAATAGACGTGTAATATATGTATATTAGACATGTAACATGTTAACAGATGTGTAACAGATGTGTAATAAACATGTAATAGATGGGTAACATATGTGTAACATATGTGTAATAGATGTGTATAACAGATGGGTAATAGACATGTATTAGACATGTCATAGATGTACAATAGATGTGCAATAGATGTGTAACAGATGTGCAATAGATGTATAACAGATGGGTAATAAGCGTGTAATATATGTGTAACAGATGTGTAACAGATGTGTAATAGATGTGTAACATATGTGTATAACAGATGGGTAATAGACATGTAATAGATGTATAATAGACATGTAATAGTCGTGTAATAGATGTGTAATAGATGTGTAACATATGTGTAACAGATGTGTAATAGATGTGTAATAGACATGTATTAGATGTGTAACATATGTGTATAACAGATGGGTAATAGACATGTAATAGACATGTAATATACGTGTAATAGGTGTGTAATAGATGTGTAATAGACTCCTCTTCAGTGGCGCTGTGTGTTAAGCTGTTTCAATGCCCTCTCTCCCTGAAAGATCTGGACATTGACCGCTGGGACCTGGAGTGTGAGTTCAACAACGCGGACCATCGCACCGACCTGAACGGGGCGGAGCGCCTGGTGGTGAGGCGAGGCCAGCCCTTCACCATCAGCCTGGTCCTTCGCTCCGGGAGCTTCCAACCGGGTCTGAGCTCTCTGGACTGCATCGCCGAGACGGGTAGAGACTCATCATTCACAACGCTCTGTCTCCTCCGGTTGTCTCCTCCTGTTGGAGGGCGTTTCATTTACACTGCATCAGACGTTTGGAAAAGTGCAGTGCAAAGCATTCTTCCTATTCAGGACGTCCCGTTTGAACCCGCTGTGTGTTTTTGCAGACGTTATTTTCTTTGCTACCTTATGGGTTGAGGGACGAGAGGGGAAGGGAGCGCTGGTGTTATTTCCCTTGTTAGGGTCTCGCTGCTACTGCTGTTAGCTGGAGCGCATGTTCAGCAGCTGGAAGCTGTTCTTTTGTTTTTTCTATTGTTAACCTCGACCCCTCCCTTTTATTCTGCGGGTGCGAGTGAACTCATGTTATTGTTGGACGCCTCAGATACTGTACGCTCAAGGATTTACTGTCAACTCCACGAACGCTGAAACCATCTGTCTCTTTTCCTCGGTTCATATTTAGATGTCTCCTCATGCCGGGGATGATAAGACAGCTGCTGCTGGCCATTTAATCCCAAACAGGAAGTTCTGCTTGCCAACAGGAGTGCACGTATAATCACAGATAACATTGTCAGCCTGTGAAAGTTAAATGTATTTTAATGATTCAAAGTTGGAACTTTAATCTCTGCCGTTGAGAAGGAAGCCGCCTTTAATTTGTTTGGCTGCAGCGAGAGGAAGATGTGAAGTCAAAGCGTTGCAAATGACTTCTAGTGTACGTAGTTTACCAGGAAGTGCTTCTGCACCGAAGCCCACAGGGAGACTCACGGCCCAAACGGCCGCTCTTAATGAAGCGCCATTACACAGTTGCATGAGACGGATTCCAGAGATGTTTGAACTTAATTGAAGCAGGGTTGTGCAAACAGTGGAAAAGTTTCCGTTCCCCATAGTGTTTCAGGCGCCGTGTGATGTCATGGCTCTCACTGTGTGTCTGGTCCCTGCAGGTCCTCAGCCCTCTGAGCAGTACGGCACCAGAGCCTCCTTCGGCCTGTCGGCCAGCATCGACGCTTCCCGCTGGAGCGCGGCGGTCAGCAGCCCGCCGGGCGCCACGGTGGCGCTGTCCCTCTGCGCCGCTCCCGACGCGCCCATCGGCCGCTACACCCTGACCCTGGGCCGCTCGGGCCGGGTCGACTTCATCCTGCTCTTCAACCCCTGGTGCACAGGTGGGTGAGCGGGCCGCACGGCATGCAGCCGGTCTGGAGGAGTGATCTGAGGCTTTTACTCCTGAGAGCGCCGCAGAGCCCACAGAGGGCATGTAATAATAAACTGATTCATTAGCAATAGCTCAGAATGTATAACAGCCACTGAGTTAGCTTAGCATAAAGATTAGAAGCATAATAACTCGGCTAACCAGCTTCTGAATGGAGTTAATGTACAGATGTGCAATTTCCAAAATAACAAACTATTCCTTTTGTTAAGTGAAGGTTTATAATTCTATAAAAAACCCTCCATCAACTGGAGTGCGTCTCTTTTTTCCCGAGAGATGAAGGCGATGCTTCACCTGTCACGGTCCACTTAGCAGGAGCAGTGTGAGCTCATTGACTGTGTGTGTTGGTAACAGGAGACGCAGTTTACATGGACGACCAGCAGAGTCTGGCCGAGTACGTCTTGTCTCAGGATGGGATCATCTATCGAGGCAGCTACAAGCATCCCGTCCCGACGCCCTGGAACTTTGGCCAGGTACCAACAGCAACATCAGCGCTGTCAGCCGCACTTCACCTCACGCCCACGGAGGGGTGGAGGAACATGAAGCACTCACATTCTGATAAC
The DNA here is from genome assembly GCF_023055335.1 of Clinocottus analis. NCBI lineage: Eukaryota > Metazoa > Chordata > Actinopteri > Perciformes > Cottidae > Clinocottus > Clinocottus analis. The sequence continues at coordinate 894,324 of NW_027176176.1, read as the reverse complement.
ACGTCCACTGGAAACGGGCAATAACTTACTGATCATTTGACACGTGCACAGACTGAGGTATTTTATCTGCAATGGGTCTGACGGGCGAGGAGGAGCCATCTGCTCTGCAGCCGGTTCCTGGACATGTGATGTCCAGTCTGATTGGTTTGGCAGCGATGGAGCTTCACAGCCTGGCACCTTGTCTCACCTGGACTCTCTCTTTTCCCTCCGACAGTTTGAAAGTGGAATCCTGGACATCTGTCTGAGGATCTTGGACATGAATCCGAAATGTCTGAAGAATCCTGGCAAGGACTGCTCGGGGAGGAGAAACCCCATATATGTGTCCAGAGTGCTGAGTGCCATGGTGAGTTATAATCATCCTCTCCTCTGGTCTTATCTGCACGGCGGGGTCGCTGTGTGCAATGCCGATGATGTCATGGAAGATGTTTCACGCTCCTCCCCTGCGCCTGCCAGGTGAACTGTAACGGAGACAAAGGGGTGGTGGAGGGGAAGTGGGCCGACAGCTACGACGGCGGCGTCAGCCCCTTGTTCTGGAGGGGCTGCGTGGAGATTCTGCGCAATTGGGACACACAAGCCTGTCAGCCCGTCCGCTACGGACAGTGCTGGGTGTTTGCTGCGGTGGCCTGCTCAGGTGAGAGAGGAGGCAGCGGCACGTCACCGGAAAGCACATTTGATCGGTCCTCAACCGACTCACCGTGACGCCGCGGGTGCAAACACTCGGTTCTGATGTGCGTCTGTGGTGCGTCTGTGGTGCGTCTGTGGTGTGTGTGTGTTCCCCGTTAGTCTCCAGAGCCCTCGGCATCCCCTGCAGAGTCGTCACCAACTACCTGTCGGCCCACGACAACAACAGCGACCTGGTGATCGAGCGCTTCATCAACGAGAAGGGAGAAGCCGTTGAGTCCAGAGAGATGATCTGGTAGGAGGCTTCACGTGCACGGCCTCGCGCCAACGCACTGCACATGTTCTACAATACACACACTGGTGAAAGAAGCTGCAGACGCACAACGAGGACTGGGAAGTAGTTCAAACTGAGTTTGAGTTATTGTCTTTCCTCCGTTACGGCAATGACTCCATTAAAAGAAATATTGAATATGTAGAAAAGTATTCAATCAGATTTACTTCCCAATACTGGAGTTTGGATTCACTGATTTGACTATTTTTCCATAAAGTTTACAACATTTGAACCCTCCTAGTAGAAATGTTCATACAGAGTTCATACGCTCATGGAAAACCTGGAAAACCTGGAAAAGTCATGATCATTTAAAATGGTTATTTCCTGGCCAGGAGAAGTCCTTGAAAAAACTAAAATCCCCAAAAGTGTAGTAAAAGTTGTGTAAAAGTGTTATATTCATGTGTTCATGACGTTCATTTAGTTTAAATAATGAATCTGCTTTTAGAAGAAAGTCTCAAAACATCAGCAGCATCCATACAGGCATCTATAGAAATGTTTATTCTTTTAATCAAACTATTGTCTCTCATTCATTTGAGTCATTTAAGGTTTACTGTATGCTTTGAATCCTCAATGTTAGTTTAAATACTGCATTTTATCACTTTTTACTGTTTACACACACATTTCACACAATGTTTGCTCATGAACATTTAGTTAAAGTCATTAAAATATGGTTTAAAGTCCTGGAAATCCATTGGTCACAATGTGTAAGAACCCTGACATGACACAGAACCCTCAGCTGGTTCTGGTAACGCCTTCAGAACTGAGAAGTCTTACACAAACACCACGTCATCTGTAAGTGCATGAACCCGTGACGCCTGCAGGAACTACCACTGCTGGGTGGAGAGCTGGATGACCAGGCCGGACCTCAGCTCGGACTTCAACGGCTGGCAGGCGAGCGACCCGACGCCTCAGGAGAAAAGCGAAGGTAAGGAAGCGCCCGTGACCTTGCGTGACCTCTGTGAGGCCTCACAAGGCTCACCCTCACCGAGGTTTCCCCCTCAGGAGCGTACTGCTGCGGCCCGGTGCCCGTCAGGGCCATCAAGCAGGGCGAGCTCACCTTCAAGTACGACGCCCCGTTCGTCTTCGCCGAGGTCAACGCCGACGTCGTCACCACCATGAGGAAACCGGACGGCAGCACGTCCAGGGTCACCAGCGCCACGGTGGTGGGCCAGAAGATCAGCACCAAGAGCGTCGGCAGCGACGACAGAGAGGACATCACTCACCTGTACAAGTACCCCGAAGGTAGAGAGAGCTGGACCCGCACATGAGATACACATCACAGGAGCTGCTGCGAGCTTTACATGTCACATACACAACCCTCCTCCTCCTCCTCCTCCAGCCGCTCGCATCAAGGTCACTCGCTGGGTAAATTCTTACATGTCAGTGTTTGTGTTAATCCTGATGCAGTTCCTTAAGGAGGTTGGGTTTAAGCTCCTGCACATAAACACTGTGTCATGGTAAATGTAGAGATATGACGTTCTCCTGAAGCTCCGCCGTGTGCTCTGGCTGCCTGCAGGCTCTGAGGAGGAGCGGGAGGCTTTCCAGAAGGCCGACCACCAGAACAAGCTGCTCCAGCAGCAGCAGAACCAGGGCCTGGACCTCGCCATCAAAGTGACGTCGGACATGAGGAAGGGCTGCGACTTCGACGTGTTCGCCGTGGTCACGAACAACACGCAGAGCAACAGGAAGTGCCGCCTGGTGTTCGGATCCTGCGCCGTGTCCTACAACGGCATCCTGGGAGAAAACTGTGGCTTTAAAGACCTGCTGAATGTGGAGCTCTCCCCAGGAGCAGGTGAGCCGGGTCGCAGCGAGGCCTTCATGAGGATGCTTTACGCTCCCCGAGGCGACTGAACATGGCGTCTGTGTTCTTCCAGAGCGCCGCGTTCCTCTCAGGCTGAACTTCTCTAAGTACGGGGACCGGCTCACCGAGGACAACCTGATCCGTCTGGCGGCTCTGTTGATGGACTACGCCACCAGAGAAGCAACGCTGGCAGTCAGAAACATCGTGCTGGACAACCCTGAAATCAAAGTCCGAGTGAGTATGAAGTGAAGAGGTATGAACCTGGGACAACGTTTCATAAGGATGCCAACACATCCACACACGTCATGTCCAATTAAATATCATGACAAGCCCTGAGCACGTTTAGGAAAGTAAAAAAAGGCCAATGGCTGAAACGCTTTGTGTAGTATCAGGATGAGTACTGGAACAGCAACGCCTGTTCCCTCATCCATAACTATAACTATATGGATGTATAACCTAACGACACCTGGATGTGGTGGCGCTCTGCAGATCATCGGCGAACCGAAGAAAAATCGTAAGCTGGCTGCAGAGATCAGCCTCCACAACCCTCTGCCGCAGCCGCTGGAGAACTGCTGCTTCAGCATCGAGGGGGCCAACCTCACGGCGGGAAGCGTCATCTCTGAGCGGTACGAGCGCCGCACAGCCTCCGTCTTCACGCTCGCACATCACCAGCAAAGACATCGCAACACAACTCAGCAAATGTCTTGAAGCAGGAGACAATATTAAACGTTTCACGAGGACAACACGCGGGCCGCTCTGGTCCTTCTTAAACCATCACATCTGTGGAAAGGGAGCGTTTGACTTCCAAACACATGTGTCATTGTGTCGTTGTGTCGTTGTGTCACAGTGTTTTACGATGTGTTGGGTGTGGCCCTGTCGTCAGGAGCCCTCTGAGGAATTAACTCGGTCCAGAGGTTCCCGGGAGCAGAACATCTGGTTCTTGCTGGTTGTTGCTCAATAATCCCTCGATGATTTAATTGAATTAAAGCAAAGTGAGGAGAAGCCAATCGATGACTTTAACCCTGACGACACGAGTGAGGCATGATGTGTGTTCATGGTGCACAAAGAACAAGGGAACCGTTAAATAAGCTTCTTCATAACCTTCAGTCCTCTGCTGAGGTCAAACGCTGCAGCTCCAGCCGCATCATCTCCTTAGATAGTCATATGTCAGAGACAATTGATTATCTAAATATTTATGCGATAATAGGTCTGATGAATCCCTCCTGAGTGTGTGGCACAAAGTTGATGTTTAAATATTTACCTCGCAGGCTGGGCTCCTCGGTGGGCCCCGGGCAAGACGCCAAGGTGAAGATCTACTTCACGCCGACGCACTCGGGCCTGAGGAAGCTGCTGGTGGACTTCGACAGCGACAAGCTGTGTCACGTCAAAGGCTACAGGAACGTCATCATCGGGAAATAAACAACAACAACTCTGTGACTGTGAAGTCAGACGTGCTCACGCTCAGCCTTTAAAGACCTTTTAATACACAACATGCTTTTATATTCAGATACTTGACTTGTCCCTTTATATCCTGATGGCTTAAAGTATATCGATCTTTATTCTAACCATAGATATGTGAACGCTTTGGACTCATTCAGGCTAATCCAACCTGTGCATGCACAACTCAACAGGGCATGTGATGAGGAGCTTTTAGCTGCTATTTACTATTTTTACATTTTATAAGTGCCACGATGTGAAGACTTGTCACTTTATTTAGTGATAACGTCTTTTCACACAATCTTTGACCTTGTTGAACAAAATGTGTTCAACTGAAAGCACAAATGCAAAGTGTTTTATTTTAATAATTAGTGCGACTTTCTGCCAACTCTGATCTCTGATCTGCTGGTTCTTCAGGCCCAAAACAAATCAATAAATATATATTGCTACCATCAATACTGGCGTGTCTGTAGCGTGTCTGTAGCGTGTGTGGTTCATTGTCCTCAATAGAGGAAGTGCTGCCCTCTTCTGGCCACAGACTGTAGTTGCAGGTATTAAACTGAGGCTTCTGAAACAGCAACACAGACATTCAAGTGTTCAGAGACGCAGAAGACGTCGTTCTCACATCCTCAGCATGCAGCAGGTAAAGATAAAGTGTGATTTAACCTCACAGTTCACATTAACAACGCACACGGATCCACAAACACGTGAGTTTGTGCCGCCAATAGTAGAAAAACACAACAGTGAAAACCAGAATGAGGACAGAGAGCCGAGTCCTTTGGAAGAGATGTAATGAACAGAACCGATACCAAACAGCAGCACTCACAACAAACAGTGGAGAGAACAACAGGTCACGCTGTGAGAAGGTTATCACAGAGGTCTGGAGAGAAGAAGCAGTGCACAGACGCTCAGAGGGAACCTCGTGAAGAGTAAAACAACTGCAATTTCAAACCTTCTCATGTGAATGACAGAAGCTTAATTTAGTATTTGTGGTATTTCAGTAATAATTCTGAACTTTAACTTTGTGAGAGGTTCTGTCCATAGAGAGCGTCCAGACAGACAGACACTACTGCAGCAGCCTCACATAAACATAAACATGAAGCACATACACAACTAAACTAAACAATCAGATGAACAGTCAAGAAGAAAAGTGTGTCCTTCACCAGCATCCAGACAGCAACATGAAGGACAAACATACAGAGACGACCGAGTCTGTGGCGACGTCCAGAGGATGAAGTCTCTCTGATGAAGACCCTCTAGAGCTGATGAAGACCCACTAGAGCTGATGAAGACCCACTAGAGCTGATGAAGACCCTCTGGAGCTGATGAAGACCCTCTAGAGCTGATGAAGACCCTCTAGAGCTGATGAAGTCCCTCTAGAGCTGATGAAGTCCCTCTAGAGCTGATGAAGTCCCTCTAGAGCTGATGAAGACCCTCTAGAGCTGATGAAGTCCCTCTAGAGCTGATGAAGACCCTCTAGAGCTGATGAAGACCCTCTAGAGCTGATGAAGACCCTCTAGAGCTGATGAAGACCCTCTGGAGCTGATGAAGTCCCTCTACAGACTGATGATGACCCTCTAGAGCTGATGAAGACCCTCTAGAGCTGATGAAGACCCACTAGAGCTGATGAAGACCCTCTAGAGCTGATGAAGACCCTCTAGAGCTGATGAAGACCCTCTGGAGACTGATGAAGACCCTCTGGAGACTGATGAAGACCCTCTAGAGACTGATGAAGACCCTCTGGAGACTGATGAAGACCCTCTAGAGCTGATGAAGACCCTCTAGAGACTGATGAAGACCCTCTAGAGCTGATGAAGACCCACTAGAGCTGATGAAGACCCACTAGAGCTGATGAAGACCCTCTAGAGACTGATGAAGACCCTCTAGAGCTGATGAAGACCCTCTAGAGACTGATGAAGACCCTCTAGAGACTGATGAAGACCCTCTAGAGCTGATGAAGACCCTCTACAGACTGATGATGACCCTCTAGAGCTGATGAAGACCCTCTAGAGCTGATGAAGTCCCTCTAGAGCTGATGAAGTCCCTCTAGAGCTGATGAAGTCCCTCTAGAGCTGATGAAGACCCTCTACAGACTGATGATGACCCTCTAGAGCTGATGAAGACCCTCTAGAGCTGATGAAGTCCCTCTAGAGCTGATGAAGTCCCTCTAGAGCTGATGAAGTCCCTCTACAGACTGATGATGACCCTCTAGAGCTGATGATGACCCTCTAGAGCTGATGAAGACCCTCTAGAGCTGATGAAGTGCTCTATCTCTGGAGGTCGTGGACATATAGAGGGTCTACAGCCCACAGCTCTCATTGCAGTCAGTGCTGCTCGCTGACCTCCTCTTCAGCTGGCGGCCCTCTGTCTGGTGGGGGGGGGAGGGGCTCCCCTGCAGCGTGAAGCCATGCGGCTCCGGGCTCCTCTCCGGCGCCACCTGCAGGCGGGCGCGCACGCGGTGACGCTGCGCCACGCCGCCGCTGAAGTCGACGACGCGGCACTCGTACGTGCCCTCGTCCGCCGGCTTGACGCTGGACAGACGCAGCTTGTGGGAGATGTTGCTGCCGGCGACTTTCACCACCTGATGGAGACGAGACAGGAAGTTTCTCACCTGAAGCCGGACGCCAGCATGCAGTAACGTCCTGACTCCTTCAGCATGCTCATGGGCTACAGGATCATCTGAAGAGAAGCTCGCATGTCTCTCATATTCATTGAACTGAGATACAGATCAGCTGGTTTTCTCTGGCGCTGTGGTCTTTGTTGTGCTCGCTGTTGACCAGGATCAAACTCACACTAATTTTGGTGGCGTCTTTGGAAGTTTCCTCCAGGGGGGCGACCTGCACAGAAACATGGATGATGCATTAGCAACACAGGCACATTTCTAAAAACATCTCACAAAGCAAAACGCTGCTGTGGACAAAGACGTTTGATGTTTTCGGCGTTTCTTTCTTTAAAAGCCGTCCCTGTTGTTCCCATTTCCTCTCTGGTGGCTGAGCTTCATGTACAGTGTGCGTGGGTGCGCATGCTGATTTGTGCGTGTTTAGATGTGTGTGTGTGTGTGTGAGCACACTCTCTGCACCCCAGCACGTAAGCCTCTGCAGGAGAGTGTGTGTGAGTGTGCATGCGGAGGCACAGAGCTATTCTTTTGGGTATAGGTATGAATTATGCATGCGGCAGACAGAGATTTTGAAAATCTATTTATTTCTCAGTGCCAATTATGGCGTCTGGAGGCACAACAGGGGAGCCGAGTTCCTCCATGACGGGAGAGTCAACCTGTTCCCTCAGAGCTGGAGAATGCTAATCAGCAATTATCCCTTGGTTTCCGTGCCAGAGGGTTCCTGCAACTTCCCCCTGCTGCCGCGCAGCGAGCGCCAGTTCAGTCACTTCTGTCCAGAAACATTCATGAGCTAAAAACAGAAATGGTGCGACAGGAAATGGACTTTGTGAATCTACTGAACAGATTAAACAAAAGAAATGTTCACGCTGTGGTTCCTGAGAGAAGTAAAACTCTCTTCATGAGACAATATCTGTCATGGAGGATGTTATGACCGTCATGCAACCAAACGCAGCTCAAAGATGAAGGGCATTGGTTCCATATTGTCTTGTTTTACTGGAAACTTCACATGTTGTCTTGTAGGATAAAAAGCTGAAAGGTAATCTTTTAAACCACGAGCAACACACAGAAAGAGAACATGAGACATGAAGCCAGGAGACGAGGCAGAGCCTTGTAGGATTACTGTCGGGCTTGAACGTTCTTGATGTTGTTCTTTTGGTGTGTGAGTGTTTCACTGTGTTCATGATGTATAATCCAGAGTACTGAGCTCTGGACCCCTGCGTCATCCATCATGTGTTATTCTGGTTATGTCATGATTCATTATGTGTTGTTTACTGTGTTTTATTGGTGTTCATAGTATATACACAGTTGCCTCTTTATTGTGAATCCTCTCGTCACAGCTAGCATCCTGTTGGGATGTCGCTCACAACAGAAACAGAAGCTCTTCCCCCGCAGCGACACGAGCATCCTGTAATCCTGTAATCTCCCCACTGAGGGACTAGTGAAGGATTATCTCATCTTGTCCTGCCCATCTGAGACTGAACGCTCACGCTGTTGCTGGTCTGGTCCGTGCTCTCCTGCTGGTCCCGGAGCTCCTTGATGTACCACCACTGGATCTCCAGCAGGTAGGACGGAGAGCCCGCCCCCCGGAAGGAGCACGCCATCTCCACGTCCGCGCCGCTCTGCGTCCGGACGTCACGCGGCACCTCCGTGAAGAGCGCTGCGAGAGGAGACAACGACAGCGACGTTTAGAGAAACCTCTGATCTGAAGCGACAGAAGCACAAAACCCTGAAAGATGTCCGTCGCTCTGGGAGCTCACAGACCTCCCAGAGCAAAACACCAGAGCAGCGAGCCGCCAGAGTCGCTTTCACCTCAACCAACGGAGGTGAAAGCGTTCTGCGTCTGAGGCGTTCTGCGTCTGAGGCGTTCTGCGTCTGAGGCGTTCTGCGTCTGAGGCGTTCTGCGTCTGAAGCGTTCTGCGTCTGCGGCGTTCTGCGTCTGCGGCGTTCTGCGTCTGCGGCGTTCTGCGTCTGCGGCGTTCTGCGTCTGCGGCGTTCTGCGTCTGCGGCGTTCTGCGTCTGCGGCGTTCTGCGTCTGCAGCGTTCTGCGTCTGCAGCGTTCTGCGTCTGCGGCGTTCTGCGTCTGCGGCGTTCTGCGTCTGCAGCGTTCTGCGTCTGCAGCGTGAGTCTTTCTGCAGAAACTGTGGTCACGAGCTCACGAGTGCAGACGGAGATAAGATGCTATTAAAATGTTTGAATCCTTCCTCTGATGGAGCAGCAGCTGAGCTCAACGCTGAACCTGAGAAGTAATCTAGAAGTGTCATAACACTTTAATCCCACACACACACACACACACACACACACACACACACACACACACACACACACACACACACACACACAGAGAACATCATTCTCCTCTGTTTGGCTTCCTGTAACGGTCAATAAGTCAAAGTCAGACATCCCATGTGACTCGTGCGGCGTGCTGGTTGCTGAAGCGCCTCCTGGAGGAGGAAGCAGGAAACGTCTCCATGAAGACGTTCAGCTCTCCTGAAACTCCCTGAGACGCAGGAGGAAGGATGGATGAGAGAAGCAGGACGTAACGGATGAAACTCAATGAAGGAAAGCTTCACCAGGATGACAGGGTGATGGAAACTATTCACTTCCACAGTAACATGAGGCTGGCATTGAAAACAGAGCATAACAGCAGCTTCTGCACAAAGACTCAAGACAAACTGTTTATATACAATGAAATATAAACTCATCATAGTCAATATTCACACGGTATCGACCCTTCTATCTCATTAATATAGTGCATATGGAAGTATAATGCATGTATATCATCTGAGCAGCTGTGCATTGATCTTATATAAATACATAAATACATATATGACCTACATTCTCTACTCATGAGTCTCTGCATCCTGTCAATTAGTCTCACGTTCATTATAAATGAGACTATTGAGGAAATATTACAGCACCAAATTGTGTTTGACTAAATTTGATTGATATTATCAACTATTTATGTCATTGTTTGTTAAATAATTATCTTGAAATCGGCAGAAAACCAGCGAGAGTCAAAGTCCAGTCAAGGAGATCTCAACGAGTCCTGAACATGAGTCCAGAGCTGAGAGGTCGTCTCACACAACCACCTCTTCCTTTCTTGTTTAAATCCTCAGCTCTCTCTCAGTAACATCTCCCACAAGTCTCCCCTCTCGTTGTGGACCCTGAGACCCCCCTCACCCCCCCCACCCTCACCCCCTCACCCCCCCCCCCCCACCCCCCCCACCCTCAACCCCACATCCCACCCCCCTTTCCTACTTTCCCCATTAGAGGTTGCTGCTTCCACTCCATCCTGCTGAGCGCTCCTCTAATCCAGTTCTGTTTCCTCCTCTCTGCGGCTGAGTGGGCAATCTGTGTGTGTGTGTGTGTGTGTGTGTGTGTGTGTGTGTGTGTGTGTGTGTGTGTGTGTGTGTGTGTGCTGTAAAGAGATGCTTCCAGCTATCAGTGGCTCACTTCATCTCCTGGAGCCGAGCCCACTGGCTCTGGCAGGTGTTCAGCATCCTGGGAGACTCACTCTGTGTGTGTGTGTGTGTGTGTGTGTGTGTGTGTGTGTGTGTGTGTGTGTGTGTGTGTGTGTGTGTGTGTCACATAAAGGTGCTGCGGTGTGTTTCTGTTGCATGTTTTCAGTCACTAAGCAGCGTGTCCCTACACGAAGAAAGGAGCGCATCCAATTATCACACACACACACACACACACACACACACACACACACACACACACACACACACACACACACACACACACACACACACACACACACACACACAGAGGAGGAGAGGACAGTACATGTCTGACTCCCTGCAACATCCTCTGGATGTATTGATTTTATTTTGGAGTAAAGCCTCATCAACACTTGTTTTCACATATTTTCTGTCAAATAAACAAACAAATGTGTTTCCAAGCTCTCTCTCTCTCCGCTTCAGCTGCCTGAGGATGACTACATTACAGAGTAATAATTAGCATTAGCGTATCTTTTCAGCTCTGTGTGTGTGTGTGTGTGTGTGTGTGTGTGTGTGTGTGTGTGTGTGTGTGTGTGTTTTACGGTTTTAGACCGCACCAACCTTTGTTTTTCTTTGCCATATTCAATAGAGTTTGTTATTGTCAATACATCACATGAAAAGAACAAAATCAAAGTTAATTTTCAAGTCCAATCCTCCTGAAATCTGAACTTTGAACCACAACTATGTGCAGTGGTTCTGTTCTTTAAAAGCAGTAAGGTGTAATTTGTGAGGTCATCCTTGAGATGAAATCTGGGCTTCAGGAACGTCGGCACTGAAGCAAACAGTTCTGTCAAAGTGCTGCGGCCACTGGACACAAAGACAAAGCTCTTGAAGAGTAGAACATCTTCGTGTGGACAACGTTCACCTGGAAGTCGCCACCTGGCGGACACAGCAAGTAAAATCCGGGTCATTAACTCGTCGCTTCCCTTTAAGTCACATCCACCGGCGCCGAACAGCAGAAGTGATTCATGGAGATGTATCTGGCTGTAAATACTGAGACATCCGAATCCAGCTGAGCAGCAGCAAGGTGAAGGTAAAGAAGCCCTGAGGGAGGAGGTTCACTCACGTGATGAGCGGCTTTAATAAGCAGGGGAGGCCTGAGGGAGCATGAACCAACAAGAAGCTCCTGAGATGAAGAACTGCTGCAGGAGCTCATCTCTCACAAAGCTTCAGTTGTGCATGCAGGTACCAACGGGGGGAAGGAGGTGTGTTTGCTGAGTGAACCAGGGAGAAGCCTTGAAGGCTCTTTGTGGTTTACAAGATATAGTTTTAACACCAGACCTTCAAATATATATGGCAGCTTTATTAAAGCGTTGTTTTCTCATCAGTCGACCTGCAGGTGTGAGTCACAGACAGACTCACTGAGCCATCGTCCAGCGGGGGAAGTAGCTGCAGCAACACATCACCAAATGTGGAAATACACATAATTACACCGGCAGACCAGAATAAGCACCCTGGGGGTTTGAGTAAAACAGTCAATAATGCTGTATGAGGATCACAATCACGCCTTCAGGACACTTTAAACGTCTGATCCTGCTGCGATCAGCTGGTAGTAGATCACATCCCCTCATGAGCAGCAGCAGCTGACCGCTCCATGCTTCATGTTTGCAGCTCTCTGTCTCCAGTCTTCACTAGAAGTTGTGTTCATGTACTCAGACACAAACACCATCATAATGTTTTGCAGCCGAGTGCATTGGGCCGTGTTTTATTGTCCTGTTGCAGTTAATGTTGTCGTATAAAAGAGCTTCAGGTCAATACGTGTATGCAATGACCTCATACGTGTATGCAATGACCTCATACGTGTATGCAATGACCTCATACGTGTATGCAATGACCTCATGCGTGCAGATGTCACCGACACGCCGCTGGTCAATGAGCTGCAAAAGAATTTTACACTTTTCTGCATCGAGACAAAACAATTGAAAATAGTTATTACTGTATTTTTTAAATCCTAATTTCTTTCCATGGAAAACGTATCAATGATTTCAACAAGTGGAGCAGACAAAATGTTTCACCTGCAGGTCAGAACAGACAGGAAGCAGCTTTACAGTGTCACATCGTTAAAATGTTCTCCAGCCTCCTCGAGGTGAGCTCTCTCTCTCTCTCTCTCTCTCTCTCTCTCTCTCTCTCTCTCTCTCTCTCTCTCTCTCTCTCTCTCTCTCTCTCTCTCTCTCTCTCTCTCTCTCTCTCTCTCTCTCTCTCTCTCTCTCTCTCTCTCTCTCTCTCTCTCTCTCTCTCTCTCTCTCAACCCATGGATGGTGTACCATGTGTATACTACTCATTATATGTACCATGTGTATACTACTCTTTAAATGTACATGTGTATACTAGTCAGTATATGTACATGTGTATACTACTCATTATATGAATAGTTTCTGTCATCTTTATGTAATATAATGCTCTGTTCCGTTGCTCATTCTGGTCACATGACATCTGTTGCTTCTCTCCATCCTGATAGAGGATCCTCTTCTGTTGCTCTATGAAGCTTCTTCCCTTTGTTCCCTGTAAAAAGGGTTTTACTGTCTCTATTTGGGGAGTTGTTCCTGATCCGATGTGAGGTCTGGAGACAGGATGTCATGAGTACAGACTGTAAAGCCCTCAGAGGGTAATGTGTATTTGTGATTAAGGGCTCTACAAAACAAACTGAACTGAATTGATCTGAAACCAATCAGTCAGATCTGAATGTGACCTTCCCTCTCCAGAACAGGGCGTGCAGTCTCTCTCCATGACGGATCAGCTCCCCTCTGCTCGGCAATTCATCAAAGAGCCGATTGAAGGAAGAAGAAGAAAACACAAACTCAGGATGACTTCACCACAGGGACTGTCTGTTTCCACTGCTTCTTCTTCTGAAGCAACTTCTAAAAACACTTGTTTCTCCAGAGTAATTCCCCTGATTGTTAAAGGAGTCCTCACCCTGAGGCATTCCCTCCTGAGGCGTGCAGCGGGAAAGACAACGCAACGATTATTGCTAATTTTAATTAACTCCATGGGGAGAAATGCTAATTGATTTTCCAACCTGTCCCAGGCAGTCAATCCATCTGAAAGCACCGCACGCTGCATTCATTTGTGGTGATTAAGCTCAAGCTAACGTGCTAAGCAGAGCGCTCTCAAGGGACAACTGTGAGGCACCGTGATGAAGTGGTTATCGCACAAGTTAATTACACAACAGTAAATGTGTCTGGAGATGCTGGAGAAGGTAACAAATGCTTCACAATGAGGTTTAAAAGAGCTGACGGAGACACAAATGTATCAGGAAATGTATTCTAGAAGAACTGGTTGGAAAGGAAAGCAGTTTTAAAGTGACAAGTCAAGTAAGGATAACCTCACCTGCAGCATGCATACTGAAGGATAACCTCACCTGCAGCATGCATACTGAAGGATAACCTCACCTGCAGCATGCACACTGAAGGATAACCTCACCTGCAGCATGCATACTGAAGGATAACCTCACCTGCAGCATGCATACTGAAGGATAACCTCACCTGCAGCATGCACACTGAAGGATAACCTCACCTGCAGCATGCATACTGAAGGATAACCTCACCTGCAGCATGCATACTGAAGGATAACCTCACCTGCAGCATGCATGGTGAAGGATGACCTCACCTGCAGCATGCATACTGAAGGATAACCTCACCTGCAGCATGAATAGTGAAGGATAACCTCACCTGCAGCATGCACACTGAAGAATAACCTCACCTGCAGCATGCACACTGAAGGATAACTTCACCTGCAGCATGCACACTGAAGAATAACTTCACCTGCAGCATGCATAGTGAAGGATAACCTCACCTGCAGCATGCATAGTGAAGGATAACCTCACCTGCAGCATGCACATCTGGAATCAGTCACTCAAAACAAGTGTTTTCAGGAAAGTCTATACAACAATGTGAGCTTCACTGTCGTGTAATTGGGTTTGAATCCTCCCGTTAATTCTTCTAACACCCTTTCATTTCATCCAGAGAGCTCATTAATATTTGAGTTGGTCCTCCTTGCCTTAATTAAAAGACAACAATGTCTCACAGCAAACTGTTTGAGTTTCATAGAATAACACTGATGCATCAGCCTCCAATACAGCTCACCACAAACAAACCACTCTAAAGAAATCTAATGCAGCCTGCGGTCGAGTATTGAGCAACAACAGACTCACCAGGATGTTTGTTCCAACAAGAAACTCTGAATATTAAACCTGGTATCAGATTAATATTGAAACTGCTATCAGATTAATATTAAACCTGGTATCAGCTTAGTATTGAACCTGCTATCAGCTTAGTATTAAACCTGGTATCAGCTTAGTATTAAACCTGCTTTTAGCTTAGTATTAAACCTGCTTTTAGCTTAGTATTAAACCTGGTATCAGATTAATATTGAACCTGCTATCAGCTTAGCATTAAACCTGCTATCAGCGCTACAGTAGCTTCCTCCCCTCCTCATGAAGCGTGTCTGCAGCACACATCTCCTCTCCATCCTCTCATTGCTGCCTTCAGGAGCTGTAATTTGTCTGTGAAGCCCTGAAGGCTTTCCGGTTCTGCGTTGTGGTTCCTGGAGGCTTGCATTGTGTCAACCTTGGGTCTTGTGTTTGTAACCATAAATTAATTTGATCTGCTCAGCGTGTTGAATTGAGAAAGTAGTCCCACTGAACTGTTGGTCTGGTCCATGGAAACACTTTAAAGAATGCTAGTGTGTTTATTGGATCATGACATCATTATACTTTTGAAGACTGACATTTAAACCATTATTATTGTCAGAGTCACATCTGTGAGGTTGTGGTTATGAGGCTAAGAGTTCAATCATGAAGCACAATAAAACCTTGAAGGAAAAGCCTGACAAGCTGCAGCTTCGTGCAACAAACAGGTTGTTGGAACTCATTCCTGATCAACTTCTCATGAGGGTTCAATGTGTCTCCAGCTCTTTAGAAGTGAGGAAAAGTCATCTTCCTGTCACTTAAAATGTAAAAAAAAACAGCCTACATTCAACCACTTTCACGTGATAGAATATTCATAAGTTGAAGTTGAATTAACCCCAAATCATCTTATCAAGATATCACGTAAACTGCACTCTAGTCCACATGCACACAACGACACAACAACCAGAATACACTTCACAACAGCCATGAGCCCCGCCCTCCTCTTCCACAACACATAGCGGAGCGTCTTCCTCCAGTCCGCTCCAACACACACACACGTAAACAACAACAACAGACAAACAACAACGCGTAAACAACTTGCCGTTCCCAGAGACGTGGTTCTGCAGCTCCGCTTGTCCGCCGCTGAGAGCCGCGTGAAGTTGGACGGAAAGTCCCGCGCACTGCACGAGGCTCATCACGGCCGCGAAGGCGCGCATCGCTCCAGCGGCTGTCTCGCGCAGAGAGGAACGTCTCGTGAGCCGGCGCGCGGGGTCGCTCATCCCGCAGACAGCAGCTGAGAACTGCGGGAGGAGGAGACGCGGCTCTGCGGGAGGAGGAGACGCGGCGGCGGCGGAGGGAGACGCGGCGTGCCGGCAGGTGCAGCGGCTCACGCGCAGAGTCAATCAGGCGGAGGGATCTGGCGGAGTTGTTCCACTTTTTGCACCTTTTTGTGTTTAATGATCACACGTGTTCACTCAGAGCTGGAACCCAGTTTGACTTCCTGTTCCTCTCATCCAAGGACATGTTTAGAAGCACTTTACTTTATGTCCTTTAATCTATAATCACTATTCAAATGTGTGTGTGTGTGTGTGTGTGTGTGTGTGTGTGTGTGTGTGTGTGTGTGTGTGTGTGTGTGTGTGTGCACAGTGTTAGAATCTCACTGGTTCCCTCAACAAGCCTCAGCGTCCTTCTGCCAGCAGGCGTTCACCTGCTGAAGGACAACGCTCACCTCAGAGTGAGGCCGTGAGGACGCTCTGTCCTCTCTATGTCCTCTCTATGTCCTATGTCCTCTCTATGTCCTCTCCATGTCCTCTATGTCCTCTCTATGTCCTCTATGTCCTCTCTCTGTCCTCTCTCTATTCTCTCTATGTCCTCTCTATGTCCTATGTCCTCTCTATATCCTGTATATGTCCTCTCTATGTCCTCTATGTCCACTTTATGTCCTCTCTCTATCCTCTCTATGTCCTCTCTCTGTCCTCTCTCTATCCTCTATGTCCTCTCTCTATCCTCTCTATGTCCTCTCTATCCTCTCTATGTCCTCTCTATGTCCTCTATGTACTCTCTATGTCCTCTCTCTCTGTCCTCTATGTCCTCTCTGTCCTCTCTATGTCCTCTCTATGTCCTCTCTATGTCCTATGTCCTCTCTATGTCCTCTCTATGTCCTCTCTATGTCCTCTCTGTCCTCTCTATGTCCTCTTCGTGTCTCAAATGCTCTTTCTTTATAGAAATGCTGCTGATTCCTTTCATCTTTCAAACAGTTTTGGACAAGGTGAAGCGGTGAGGACATGCTGCTGCTGCTCTGCGTCTGCTTATAGAGGCGCGCTGCCTGCACACGCATTTGTTTTGTCTTGAGTGTGTAATTCATTATCATCCGAGGGAGAGAGCTATGTATCCCACTGACTTTGATCCATCTGTGCAGGAGCCACACGTGGAGCTCGCAGCATGCCATTCAGACTTTCTGGGAAGTTTCTCATTCACGTTTGAACATCTTTATACATTTTTAATCTCCCGGGTTTATATTAGCTGAATTAGGAATGACGTGAGGTCGTGGAATCCAGGTTGCTCCGACGTTAATGAGGTGTTTCATTGCGAGGCCCCTTCTGTCTTCTGCCTGTCAGCAATGCAGGGACATGATTTGTTTGGGGACATCTAGACATCTCGACATCTAGACATCTAGACATCTAGACATCTAGACATCCACAGCGAGAAGCTCCCTCACATATCAGACGGATTCAGCTCCTTTTGAAGAGCTCCGAATCGATTCACGGCCACAAAAGAAAACCAGTTAACCTCAAAGGTCCTTGGGAAACGCTACAGTGTTGCCTGCGTGCCGGCTCCAGGAGAAGCTGCTCGTCGTTCCTCTTGAATGCTCGGCTCCTTCCTGTGGGCGTCGACCGCGGCTCTCCAGCCCGACCGAGGGTCAGACTGAAGCTGACGGATGCCGACGTGAGCCTGGAGACGGACACAGCACCCGCCTGGAGTCTGAGCAGCACCAAGCGCCTCACACAGCTCCACCACAGATGAGCTGTGTGTGTGTGTGTGTGTGTGTGTGTGATGGTTATACAGCAGGACCCAGTAAATGTAAAATGAAAGGCGCGAGCCGGCGGTGGGTCTCCACCGGGGAGTAGATTTCAAAGCCGACAGCTTCCAGAGACGCTTCCTGACATCCATTATTTATTGAGGTCGCTTTGACGCGTTCAGCCCTCCTGTACCTGCTGCTCTGTGCGAGCAGAGCGCTCTCAGCAGATTGATGCAATCAGCAGAGGATGTGGAGCGCATCCCTCTGTATCCAACACAGCATTAAGATATTCACATGTTGGATTTGCTATTGGATTTAAATGTTTATGATGTATTATCATTGTTGTGTGGCAGGAAACTCCACGTGTTCTCGTGATCTTTATTCTATTGAAATCCTCTGAAAGCATATGAATGAAATCACAGCTAGAGATGGAAATACCTGCAGCATATGAGTAATAATGTCTGTCACTGTATATGACTTGGTATCTGCAGGGTGTGAGGGTCTACAGGGTGTGAGGGTCTATATGTGTGAGGGTCTGCAGTGATCTTACCGACTCTGGACTGAATCATTTCTGTGTTGAATCCTCGAAGCATCTTCAGGGATTCACCTCCTGAAGCCCGAGGAGTCTCACCCCGTCTCACTTCCTTTGCAACGGCCGAGCTTTTGAGCAGGCGTCACCTGTTCTGTGAGTCCAGCGGTGGAAAGAGTGGAGAAGACGTGCAGGGCTTCCTCTCTGAGGACGGACCCTCCAGGTCCACTCAGAGGAGGCCGCAGACCGGAGCAGTGTGAGCTCACTTCAGACGGAGTGTGTGAGCGATGTGCATTGAAAGTGAGCCGAAGCTTCAGAGAAGTGCTTTAAATGAAGCTTTCTGCTGCGCATCCCTCTCCTGATGCAGAACTCTGTGCAACTGCAACCGCGTTAAAACCGCAGGACGTTCAACAGGGAACACGTTCATGCGATGATTTAAAACAACATGAGCGTGTTCCTGGTTTGCAGCTGCAGGAAAGCGTCTGTTGTGGCTCTGATGTCCTGAGGCCATGTCAGGCCTGTGAGCGTCACACACCATGACACGTGTTCTCAACAGGAGGAAAGTGTTTTCACGCGCCGCAGCATCCGTCACCGCCTGTCTGCTCCGTCACCTCGCTGACCGTTCAGGAAAAATTACACCGTGGCAAAAAGCCTCGCCGCCATTTCCTGGTTCAGTGGCGGCGGCGCTGCGCTCCGCTGAACCTCCTCCTGCTCGCTTCTGCTGTAATTTCAGCTGAAGGTGTGAACCAGCGTCCCTGCAGGAGCCGGCGCGCCACATTAACCGCCTCAGCGTTCACGCCTCGCTCCCGAGGATAACGCGGCGCGACAGAAACATGCCATGAATAAAGATCCATCACGGGGTCGTGAGGGCGCCACGAGTCTGGATGTTCACGGGGAAATGATGACTTCTTGTCACACGTGGAGCGATGGAGGAAGCTGTGATCGGTCGTCCAATGAGACACCGATTTGTTTTAAAACTGTACTTTTGATAAATGTTGTGTTCCAATTATGAAGTTATGACAACAACACACTGAGGATCCGACATCTTACACACAAACCAGACAGTTTGAATATGTAAAGTCCATATGACTTTGTGGACTGCCGCATACACAGTTACCACTGGAAAGATATTAGATATACAACTTTATGAAATAAAAGTTTAACCTTTTGGAAATCATCCCGCTCCCATTGTAAGACCCAGCATGCCCCATTCAGACAATATTTTGGCATAAAATACGTACTTTTACATTTTTTTTAACTGAACAACACAGTTTCTTGACTGAAACTCCTTCATAACAGGACAAGACTTTGTTTTATTGTGATTGTTGTTGCAGGTTCTGATTCTTTAGGTCCTAATCTTTCCATAAAGGTCTTATTGACGCTCCAGGAGGCTTTTTGGGGAATCTGGCTCATATCATGCTGGATGTTCATAGTTACCATCAAAACATCTTTTAAAAGTGATTTTTTTTTGCAGATATACATTTTTTTCCCAAGACTTTGCTGAACAAATACATACAATAAACACAAGTATTGTAATTAATTTGGGGTTCCTAATGACTCAAACAGGGAAAAGAGGTCTTTTGCATCATGGCCTCCATCACAGCATGTTCTCACAGTGATGACGCCGTGAGAACCCGGTTCTGTTCGTACGGATGTGAAACCTCTTTGGAGTACACGCTGAACCTCTTACATCATGTCACCTTGATAAAGCTCTCATCGGTGAATGCATGACCCAGCAGTCCAGAGCTCTACGATCACATGTTTGAACCCCTCTGGCCTCACAGCGGCTGTTGCTCTGGTGCTGGACACACAGATCCTCCTGTGACACACAGCCGTGTGAACACACCTCCTTAGTGCTTCAGCTCAGGAGGTGATGTAATCTGTAATCTCTGCTCAGCAGCTTTTCAACACAGCGGGAACAAATTACCGTCAACTGCTTTTTAATCTTCCAGCAGTTGTCTTCAGCGCTGCAGCTTTCTGTCAACACTTCAGCTTCACGGCAACGTTTCATTCAGCAGAACCTGAACGTGAGCGACTAATCAAGGATTATCTCATCTCATCTCATCTTATCTTATCTTCTTATCTTATCTCATCTCATCTCATCTCATCTCATCTTATCGTATCGTATCGTATCGTATCGTATCGTATCTTATCTTATCTTATCTTATCTTATCTTATCTTATCTTCTTATCTTATCTCATCTCATCTCATCTTATCTTCTTATCTTCTTATCTTATCTTATCTTATCTCATCTCATCTCATCTCATCTTATCTTATCTTATCCTTATTCTTCTCTTCTCTTATTCTTTATCTTATCTTATCTTATTTTATCTTATCTTATCTTCTCTTATTTTATCTTATCTCATCTCATCTTATTCTTATTGTATCTTATCTTATCTCATCTCATCTTATCTTATCTTGTCTTATTTTATCTTATCTTATCTTCTTGTCTTCTCTTATTTTATCTTATCTCATCTTCTCTTCTCTTCTCTTATCTTCTTATCTTATCTTATTGTATCTTATCTTATCTTATTTTATCTTCTTATCTTATCTTATTTTATCTTATCTTATCTTATCTGCTCTTCTCTTATCTCAGAAGAAACTAAACTGCAACACACTCAAAACTGCATCCGTCATATTTTAGTCTCTACTAAATGAGATGTTGTGCATCCTGAAGTTAGCTTAGCATTAGCTTGTGTATCAATAACCATTATTTACGCGTAGCGGACAAAATAACGACAACACTGCAATACTGTGTTAGATAAGCTATCATGTTGTTCTGATGCTTTTTCCTGTGACGTCATCACTGCCTTTACTCTTGTAAAACCTTCTCTGTGTTTACTTCAGTGTTAACAGACTGAAACAGCTAACTCCTGTTCAGGAGCCTGGGATGAGATACCTGCTCCTTTATTGACTCTCAACATCAAATCATCTTGTAAACGTTGAATCAGAGTGAAACCCTGCTGCTCTTAACTTCCTGTTTCTCTCTTGCAGGTGTCAAAATAAAAGCACGACAGCCACGTGCGCATGAAACAATGAAAACACATCTCAACACGTATTGTGGATTGATTGACACGTGCATACAGTGAGCACTGAAAAGCTTTAGATTTATTATTTTAAATAAAAGTTTAATGAAAAATACTAATAGGATCATTTGCATGCACAACTAAAGGTTTTCATATTGATGTAAACCCAGTTCTGTTTGTACGGATGTACCTGAGCTAACAGCTCCACAGGATGACAGGAGCAGCACTTTCTACACATGATGATGTACATGATGATAAATGTCTTTATGTACATGATGATATACATGATGATGTACATTACGATATATGTCTTTATGTACATGATGATGTACATGATGATATATGTCTTTATGTACATGATGATGTACATGATGATGTACATGTTTATCTACATGTTTATCTATGATGATATATGTCTTTATATACATGATGATGTACATGTTTATCTACATGATGATGTACATGATGATGTACATGATGATGTACATGATGATATAGGTCTTATCTACATGATGATGTACATGTTTATCTACATGATGATGTACATGATGATGTACATGATGATATATGTCTTATCTACATGATGATGTACATGTTTATGTACATGATGATGTACATGATGATGTACATGATGATGTACATGATGATGTCATGCCTATCAGGCTCAGCATCGAACCTGCAGGTTTCCTGCTGGAGCAAAGTCCTCTTTTCTGTCTCGTGCACATAGTAGATGTGCTTTTATGCAAGAACCTCACAACCTCTGAATTATGGATCCCTTGTCTCAGTGTGTGTGCTATAAATGTGCTCCGGCGGCCATAAAGACGGCAGCGCTGTGACAACACCATCAGCACAGCGGAGCAGTGGAAGGTAAAAGAAGAGCCCATCATTTCAGAGCCCGCCGCTCTGCTGACACTCTGATTAGCTTCAGCTTCCAGGTGTGTAATGACCTGCCACCGCCACTAATCCCCCCGACCCCGAGAGGACCTCTGCTTCAGCTGAGCACAGCATGACGTCCAGCAGGAGGATCCAGAGGTCAGTCACCTCTTTCAGGTGTGAGGAAGACGCAGAGAGCAAACATGCAACTCCTTTCACATGTTTTGTTTAGAGTCTCTCTGGTTATGCAGAGAAAGTAGAGACAGCCTTTCATTTGTTGAGAGTTCTAGAAACATCTTGATAAAAATACTCCAAAATATAGATTTGTTATTGTGAACTCAAAGCTTCAGATATGTTGAATTGTTCCCTTGAAATTGAACATTTGTGACGTTGAGCTGCTGCGTTCCCTTTGAGAAGATTCCTGGCTCATTCAAATGTGCCAAACCATTAAGTGCTTTGTACTGAGGGGTCACACACGATGATCACACACACACACATACACACCACACGCACACGGCGTGAGCCGTTATGTGAACGATGTACACATGAATATGAATGATGTGTATATGAATGAATGATGTGAGGGAAGGAGGGACAAGGTCGCCGCGCTGAAAGTTGTAATAAAACACGGAGGGAACACCAGCGAGGAGAAAGAGAGGAGATGAACCGACTGAAGGAAAGATTTAGAGATGCTGCAGAATAGAGATGGAGGAGGCGCTGGAGAGGAGAGAGAGGTGGAGCAGAGATACAGAGACAAGGGAACTAAACATTGACAAACACTCAGAACAGCGAGGACATTGATCACTGAGGAGCTCCGTGAAGGACGGACCAACGCAGGAAGCAGCTCCTGCTGGTGCTGCAGATCTCTGGAGCTGCTGAGACGCTGACGGAGGAGACCAACCAGAGGACAAGACACACAACAGCATGCAGTGTGCTGCAGAGACATCAAGGACATACTTTATTGAAGTAAAGTCTCCACCTCAACGTGGTGGAGGAGGGAGAGAGGCTCAATGTCCTGGAGGTCGGGGGTTCCAGCTCCAGCGGCTTCATCCTCGTGGGAGTGCAGAGGCTCTGCTCGGCCTCGCTCGCCTCCCACGGACATTTTACAGCTTTCTACATGAAACTTAAATGACGCTCATCGTAAAAGTGGAACGTGATTAGCAAAGATAACTTCCTGCTGCTCTCTCTGTCTGTCCAAAGTGCGCTGCACTCATCCAGCTCATGCCTGGAAATGGCAACAGCTCATTTGTAATTCATAATATATCATATTTATAAGTTGGACAACTTCAAGAGCTGAGGAGAACTTAACGTTTTTACACAAAACTCACATGCACAGGGACACATGACATCTGCTCCTGATCAGCAGCTCAGATCTCCGTGTTGCTGCAGAAGAGCTCTGCAGAGAAGCAGTGAACAAAATGGACGACAGCAGCAGAGCCGGCCGAGCTGTGAGTGCTGCTGACGCCTCAGAGTGACCGTCAATACGACCGAAGATCACCAGAGAGGCTGCTGGGAGATAAAGGCTGTAGAGCCATTTAATCATTTCAGTTAACATCCAGGATGATGCAATGCTCAAGGTATCAGACACACATCACCACGCTGACATAATGAGGTCTTATTCATGCAATTCCATAGATATAATCATCAGTATAATATGAAATATAAACACAATATAATATAAATATCATAAATATACAATATAAATATCATGTCATATAATATTTGACTAATTCCCTCATATATACACACCGAGGGGTTAACCAGTGATGATGATTTTCCGTATGGTTTCATATCTGCGAGCAGCCTTGGTGAGGTTTGTTGCACTCCTTTACACATCACGTCCTGTCAGTAGGTGGCGCTGTGGCTCAGTGGTTTGTGGGTTTGAAGAAGTATTCAGATCATTTACTGCAATGCAAATTAAAAACGTGTCTACGTTGGTGCTTTTGCCAGAAAACCGGCTTCAAAGACAAATAAAACCAAAAGATAACGCAAACAACACACCCTAAGTAAGTGGGTTCATTAAAGTTGTATAAAGATGTGTGAAGTTTGTTCCACTGCAGGAGATCAGACGTTAAAGCTAAAGGAAGTGCAGGAATGAGGCGCTCGTGCTTCATGTCCATGCATGTTTTCAAGCTTCATGGACTCACACCAACACGTGCAGAGGTCTGAGACACGTCTGTGATGTTTTATCTCTGCTGGAGGTCAGTTTGCTGCTGCACATCAATGTATGTTCCCGTTTCCTAACCCGACCTCCTGCTGGTCGCCGTGAGAACAGATGACTTCCTATATTTATATCTGGTCGTGAAGCGGCCGTCTGGTCGCACACAGCAGCTCCGTGCAGCGTGTTGACGGAGAGAAGACGCTGCTCCACACATCACTTCCACCTGCTGGATGCTGAGCATCACCATGTTGGTCCATGTTGTGCGTCACTGTTGTATAGAGGACACGCTAGTACAGATTGTACCGGATGCAGGATGGAATTAGGACTTGGTTGCACCACACCTGTCCACTAGATGGCGTCTGCACTTTTCTTGACAGTGAGCATCACCTGTGAGTCCTTGTGAGCCTCCTGGCCGCTACGATGTGCAGCGTTTCAGTCAAACGCTGCACACGTTGTGAAGGTGTGTCTGAAGGTTGATGCTTCACGTCAGACCTTGGAGCTCAGCCTTGATGTGAGCTGCTGGATGAGCATGAATGTCTGTGTTCATCCTCTCACAGAGGTCATCCTTTCACGTCAGGAACAGTGGGACTGTTTCACCTCATGGAGGAGAAGTCCTCCATCACCACGACGTCATCGCTCCACCGGACGACTTGACGGTGAAACGCTTTGCAGCAGCGCAGCTTCTGGTTTGTTGCTCTCAGATCTTTGTTCTTCATCTGAAGGAGAACTCATGATTCAGATTCAGGCCGAGGCTCCAGCATCAAGACAAAACTACTCAGAACTTTTTAAACAGCCATTGAAATGCGTTGGGAATGCGAAAATAAATCACTGGGTAATTTCCCTTTTTTATAGATTTAAAACAATGCAGAATCTAAGATGCATGTTTTATTATAATAGATAATAAAGCAACAAAATGCCTTCATATTGCACAACACAAGAAAAGCTGCATTTACACTCATAAGATTGTTTTAATGTGTTTTACAGAATACAACAAGAAGGGATGTGATACCATGTTTCAAGTCTCTTGGCTCTGAACTGAAAAAAAGAACAAAAAAGCCAAACTGAAGTGAGAACTCGTTGGAAGTGAACCGTGTGGAGCGTCCTCTACTCGTGTTTTCTGCCTCGCACATTCGCTCGTCTCCCTGCGGCTCCAGGTGTCGATAAAGGTTTTCACGCAATAGATTGAAAGTCAAAGACACCAATCAGCACCAGCAGGACCATTGATTTGTGTGATAATGAGTCCAGAAAGCCACTTTCCACAGGTCCCAAGGCAAAACACATCAATACTCTGCTTTTAAAGCTTTTTTTTAATGCAAACGCGCATCAGGGAAGAACTCGATGGAAACTAATCCTGATGACAATATGCACTATTCAAAGGCTCAAACTTTATCAGCTCTTAAAGGGAACATTGTGGGCTTGAAGGTGCCATTCAAAGCCAGAACGGGCAGTCTGGAGGCGGCTAGATGAGAGGTCAAGAGGTCACCAGGACGAGGGACTGACATCAGCCTCTTCTCTCCATGTGCGTTACTTCAGTTAGCATCAGACTGCGACGCAGCTGAGTGACGCCTCCATGACATGTGTGTGAAGTTGCTCAGGGAGCTCGTAGGTCAGAGTCCTGCTGCTGGCCGTGACATCGCCTCTCATCAGGACCGACTGCAACAAGCGCCTCTCCTCCCGCGTCTTCAGCCTCATCCATCACCAGCAGCCCGTCATTATTAAACATTTAGCGGCGTGGGCGAGTCCAAAGGCCGTGGTGGTGAGACACAGGTGAGTGAAGGTCTTATCTGAGCCCTCCAGATGTGCCCCACTTACCCGTCACTGCCTCTGGAAACAGGAATGTAGTTCACAGAGTTTAAAATTAGCCGGGGCATCGATCATCTCCCGCCGGCTGGATGAGCCGTGGCGTCGGCCATCTGTCTCCTCCCGTCCGTCCGGCTCCGGCGCTCCATCGCTCAGACGCACCGAGGCACCGAGGACGGAGCGGCGGCCGCGGGGCAGAGACACATCGCTGTGGGACACGCCATCGCACACAATGTGCTGAACAGCAACAACCTGCAGAGGAAGACTCCTGATTGTCTCTGCAACAGACAAGGAGGCTTTCAGATGTTTACACAATATTACTGAAATACAATCTGTTTGCATCATTTAAAATGACAATGTTTGTTGAATAAGTCTGTTGCAAAGCTGCAAGAGTCCGGCTGACACCACGATGTGTCCTGTGGGAGCTGAGCTGCTGCAGGCGGAGCGGATCCTCTGGGGTCGATGCTCTGTGACATCACACACCTTCTTCATCGATAAAAAAACACAGCGGAGCTTCAACGTGCAGCCCAGAAGCAATTTCCTGTGAAATCCCATCACGTTGGATATTAGTGGTTTAAAACCAAAGTAATCATGTTTTAATGTGTCTGCTGGAGGTGGAGATGAACGAGCACGACCCGACAAAGACCCCGTTATCGCAGGTTTGAGGTCACAGTCGTGCAGTTTCACGGCGGGTCGTGAACTCCTGCGTTGTTTAGTAGAACATTTAATAATGTTTCACGTTTGTAAAATGTTTTCCTGTTTGCAGTTGCAGAGAGCAAACATTTGCTTTCATGCCAAAGCTTTGCTCAGGGTGGAGTTTTATGACACAAAGAAACGTGTTGTGTTTGCTAACTTGTCAACGTTGTGTGAACACGGCCATGAATTCACCTTCAGTTTATGTTTTCGCTGGAGGGGGAAAAAAGTCCTATTATAAGTTATGGAAACTGTCATGTCGTGCAACACACACACACACACAAACACACACACCTACAGTATGTACACACACACATACACATATACACACCCCTCATTAGCACGTGACAGGGTGAAAGCACTGAGTGGTTTGACCCTCCCCCGCTCCACATGCCGCTCATCAATCCTCTGCTAATATTCAGGAGGACGGAGCTGTCGGGTGTGTTGCAGGTGTGATGCTCATCGATCGGGTCAAGGGTTACTCGACCGGTTCAATCGCTCCTGAGCACTTCCTCCAGTGGCGTGGAAGAGCCGCCCTTCAATCAAAAGCTCCTCGTTGTGCGTCTTCACGCATCAGAGAGAGCAAAGACAACAAAGGTCGCCTCCTCGTGACCTTTGCTCTGCTGCGTCTCAGATCAGGTGCTCAGGTGTGCTTCTGAAAACCTGAGCGAACAAATAAAAGCCAACAAATGCTCTTTAAAGGGCCATAATTAGCCTTCTATAATGCAACCTGCGGGGGCAGAGCCATCGTTATCCAAAACTGTAAACCAAAGCTTGTTTTATGGAGAAAAAAGAGCCAGAAGTAAGTGAAAAACATTCAGTACATTAAAATGTCACAGACGCGCGTAAATGTGCCCCAATGCAAAATGTGGAGCCCTCACATACATTTTATATTTAAATAAATATACTTTCAGCTTCTTTATGTCGAGGCTGTGGGCTATAACACTGAGCTCAGTTACAAATAAATATGAATTATTGCCTCTTATTCTGTAACGAAGGCGTCTTTGTTGACCACAATGTGCAGCAGCATCAATGTTGACATTAATGCTGCTGCACAACAACATCAAGAGGACATGTCTTGTGCTGTGATCATGCGTTGGAGATGAAACTGCTGGTTTGTAATGACGTTCCCTGCAGGGAGAAGAGCTGCATCACCCAGAACTGCTCTCATGGTGATGTAACTGGTTTTCTGGAAACATGAATGGTTGTAACTTCAGACTTTGGCATGAGCCTTGTAAATATATTATGACTCAACTTTAATTCCTCTGGGACCAGATTCAACATCTAAAAAAAAGGATTGCTGCACACGCTCGGAGCCTGAGGGGAAGATGAAGGAAGGATCTCATTTGTTCGCCTGCCAATACAACTGTAAATGTGAGCAGGGCACATTTAAAAATACACCATTGTGTCTGCGTGTGAGTCAACATGTCTCCACATGTCATGAGAAGACGCGAGTTTATTAGGAATAAACCGTCTGCGTGCAGCTTCATTACGAGCCGAGGCCAGAGCGGCTCCTAGAGCGGCGTCTATCCTCCATGGCGACTCTAGACAGAGCCGCTTGTGCCTCTGCCGGCAGGCTCATGGTGGCGTCGTGAAGACGCTGAATTCAGCTGCGAAACCACATTAAGTGTGAACGTGTGTTGTACCTGAACCAGATCAGAGGATCCTCCAGCGGACGAGCCGACAGAACATTCTCGTTCCCGGTTGTGAAAGCGAGAGAAGAGGAGGGAGTTGAGGAAGACGAGGAGGGAGGGAAAGTCTTCCTCAGTGTCCTGTTGGTGCTGGTTTGCATGTCGGCCATGTTGCGTCATCAGCTCCTTAATTGTTTGCATCCTTCTTGCCTCTGTGCACAAAATCCTCCCAAGAATCATGATTTTCATGTTACATATTACAATAAAGAGGTCAAAGTTCATTAATCAACATCGTGGAAGAAAGTTGAATTTCTGTCAATTCAACGTTGATGAACAATGGATTGCGTAACATTTTCATACACTGTGCACATTTGTGCATTCAAATATTCTATAACTTATTTTGAAGGTGAATCGACATTTGATATTAAAAATGACTGATTTATATGTTCCATGTTTTCAATGCAGTTGTTGCAAGATTTGATTATATGTTTAGGACTCGTATGAATACCTAAATATGTAAATATAAATAGTTTGAATGTGATCAAATAAGACAGGTAGGATGTCATGCATAAATATGAAAGAAGTTTAAAAACTGATAAGGAGCCAATCGTTTGAAGATGAAACCTTTACAGTAAGAAAGTAAAGCTGTGAGTCTTTAAGGGATCTGAACATGTGTTGCACGGCTATTTCAAACAGGAAGTGAGGATCAGAAAAGTGGCACAGCACTGCCCTCATGTGAAATTACAAAGACAAGTTGTAGTAAAAACCTCTTCAGCTTTTTCTTCATTTAATCCAAACAATAATGAGAGTGATCATTTTAGTTCTCAGTTTCATTTATTTTTCTAATTTGTTAATCCATGAAACACAACAGTGTAACACAATTTATTAAGCTGCATTGTGGCTCATGCTTAACAATATTGCATAGCACCATGAGGGGGTAGAGATGGTTTGGCTCTCCTTTTAATAGGCTCTCCTGCTGGAACTGGTGGATGAGACTGTGGACTTGGTAATAGTCGCACCACCATAACCACCGGACGCGCCGCCGTAGCCGCTGCTGCTGCCGTAGCTGCTGCCGCCACCGTAGCTGCTGCCGCCACCGTAGCCGAATCCACCGGCGGAGCTGGATAATCCTGAAGCAAAAGAAAGCGTGTAAGTGTTATGATGGATCCGTCTATCTGTCAGTGAGGTCTGTTGGCTCAGGTATCTCTGTGATGATGATGATGATGATGTATGAAATCTGAAACTTACCACCACCTGCAGAGCTCTGCTGCACGTGGATGGTTGCGTTTGAACCTCCGTTGGCCAGTCTAATGGTGGAATAGTGGGGTGTTAGCACTCGATTCAGAGTTGAAGCTAACGCTGCAGACATTGAAATGCATTTCACATTCGAGTGTATCCCACCTGTCCTCCTCTCCTTCCAGCAGCTTCCTGTAGGTGGCGATCTCGATGTCCAGGGCCAGCTTGACGTTCATCAGCTCCTGGTACTCGCGCACCTGGCGGGCCATGTCCTGCTTGGCTCTCTGCAGAGCATCCTCCAGGTCTCTGATGCGGAGCTTAGCATCCTTCACTGCCAGCTCACCGCGCTCCTCAGCCTCTGCGATTTGGGCCTCAAGGCTGGCCCTCTGTGGAAAATGATGTTGATGGATTAATACCTGCAAATCCTCTGAAACAATGCAGTGTGTACATAAGAGGGCGTCATCCACGTGAAGGTCTGGAAATATACCTGTCCCTTGACGGACTCGATCTCGTTCTGAAGACGGGCGATCATGCGGTTCAGCTCAGAAATCTCATTCTTGGTTGAGCGCAGGTCGTCCCCTTGCTGTCCGACAGAGGTCTGCATCTCCTCATACTGATATGAAACACAAGTTGTATCAAGAGCACGATCCGATAGTTGGAAGAGGTGTTGAAAGTGTAATCAAAAGACGTTAGCAGGAAACCAGACGTTTCTTTTCACTCACCTTCTGTTTGTACCAGGTCTCTGCTTCAGCCTTGCTGCGGTTGGCGATGTCCTCGTACTGAGCACGCACTTCAGCAACAATGGAGTCCATGTCCAGGTTACGGCTGTTGTCCATCTCCACGATGACGGAGGTGTCCTTGATCTGGCCCTGCAGTTCACGAAGCTCCTGCAGAACCAATGGTTGTTTTGTCAGCTTCAACTCAAATGGTGACGGTGGTATGATGAGGGTTAGACATTACAGATACATACAGCCTCATAGACGGCCCTGAGGAAGTTGATCTCGTCCTGAAGAGCATCGGCTTTGGCCTCCAGCTCCACCTTGTTCATGTAAGCAGCATCAACATCCTGGAAAGAAGATCATACAGAAACAGGAAGTGTTACAACAGGCCACATGGTCTGAACCCAGGATTACGGAAAAGCATTGTGATGTTTGCGCACCTTCTTCAGGAGCACAAATTCATTCTCTGCGGTTGCACGTTTGTTGATTTCATCTTCATACCTGTTGGGACAAAAGCCAACGTTTTAGACCACCTGCTCCCTCTTGAACATCTGCTCACTATGTCAAGGTTTCTATTATAACTAGTGGCCATGTCATGCCAGCACTCACTTCCTCTTGAAGTCCTCGACCAGGCCCTGCATGTTCCTCAGCTCTCCCTCCATCTTGTTCTTCTCGTTGCCGAGCCCGTCCAGCTGTCTGCGCAGGTTGGCAATGTAGGCTTCGAACATGCCCTCGATGTTGGAGCGGGTTGTGGTCTGGTCCTGCAGGAGGCTCCACTTGGTCTCCAGCATCTTGTTCTGCTGCTCCAGGAAACGGACCTGTGGACACACAAAGACAAGGACGATTGTCAGATGTTGTTTCAACGTTGATTTGTTTGACTGGAGATTGGCTTGATTGACTGTTTTTGGCAATTCTGGGCTCAGAAGGGATTTGAATAATAATCTTTGCAAAAATGTTGTGCCATTGTGGTATCAGTTTTTGTCAGTGCCAATTTATTGTGTTCAGAGAGTCTCACTCTTCACCTCTTCTTATAGCTTTCACAGAACACAAATATGTGATTGTTGCGTAAAGTGAAAGTGAATTTACTGCTCAGCACTTCTTTTTTTCCATAAAGACCAGGTGAAAGGTGCACTGAGCAAATGTCAGACTTAGGACTCTGAGCATAGCGTAGAGGTGTAGCCTGTTAATGGCTGTCTTCCGGTTCAGTCACTGCAATATAAAACCCACCCATGTTTAGATAGTAGGCAGAAAGACCTGTTAGCTTGAGTAAAGTTTGGATGGAGTTGCCAGTGGGGTCACCATCTGTGACAGACTTTGAGATGTTTGTAAACCTCCTAATCCCAGAGACTGGAACTCATGGATGCATTCAACATCACACAGATATCATTCACAGCTGGTGGACAGATTGTCTTGAACTAAACAGAACTATCTACTAAAGTACCTCAGACCGGCACACAGAAGGTAGAGGGACCAACCTTGTCGATGAAGGAGGCAAAGCGGTTGTTGAGGGTCTTGATCTGCTCTTTCTCCTGGGTGCGGACCACCTGGATGGATGGGTCGATAGCCAGGTTCAGGGGGGCCAGCAGGCTCTGGTTGACTGTGACAGCGGTGATCGGTGGAGGCAAGCAGGCGCCCTGGCCCGCAGAAAAGCCATAGCTACCACCCGTTGAAGACATACCAGAACCACCGAAACCACCGGAACGGAGTCCACCTCCACCACCTCCAGCTCCATAACCACCGGAACCAAAGCCACCTCCAGAACCACCACCAGAACTATAACTGGATCTTTGGACGGAGTAGCTGCTTGGTGCAGCGGACCTCCTGATGCTGCTGCCGCCAGAGATTGAGTATGACTTCCTCATCTTGTTGGAAGGGGTTATCAGCTTTCTGGAGAACGGAGAAGAGCAGTCTTCAAAAGTCCCTCTGAGTGTCTGACTGTAGGCGCTGTCGGCTTTTATGTCTGTGTGGAACAAGAGGGAGGACCCTCTGGAATCTGCACTCATGTTGCTGTCCAGCCTCCCTTCCACCTCAGGCTGCACGCCTCTGGCAATGACTGACAGGAGTGACCTGTAAAACAGGTAGGGATGGATTGTCAAAAGATAAGACACACCCTGCACCTGGACAGGCTCTAGGGCAAGAGAGTGAGAGCTGAAGAAGTGGAGTGAGAGACAGGTATGTGCTGAAAGTAAACACACTTCTTTCAAAGTTGAGTTCGTCATACATGACATTTCATACCAGGGCAGTGGTCATTAGTAGTGAGTGAGTCAGCAGGCAGTCAATGAAATGGTGTGTTGAGAAAGCAACCTCGAGAGCATGCAGCCATACTGGGCAACATCCACATGAAGCATTTAAAGTTCAGTTTTCTTTTGATAAACTATCCTGGACTTATGTTTAAGCAAGAACTTCTCCAACAGCTGTATTATCAGCCGTGTCTCTTGCTGCTGATGCACCGTCAGTTTCAGCTGCTCCTCAGCACGAACGATTTGCTTCAGCCTCCGTTTTCAGCAGCGTCGTCATTGTCTGCCTGCCGCTTTTGTGTCTGTCGCACTGGCTCTGACCCAAGTACCCCTTTCTAAAGTTGAGTTGTGCTGATGCTTGCACATGGCTCAGCTTGCCAAGGGTCCTTGGATCCAGTGGACCTGGAATCCCTCTTCATCCATTGCAAACTCTTTTACTCCCCACGTGAGTTCGCTTCATTCATCCTGGTCGGTGTTTACATGCCGCCGCAGGGCAACATGCTGAAGGCACAGCGGACACTCGACAAACAGATACGGCATGTGGAGCGAACCTACCCAGACTCTTTAGTTATTGTCCTCTGGGACTTTAACAAAAGAAACTTCAGCCATGAACTCCCTAAATAAAGACATTTTACTAAATGCTCTGCTTGAGAGAAGAGCATTCTGGACCACTACTACACCACCATCAGTGGGACTTATCGCGCCGTCCCTCGTGCTGCACTGGGAAACTCTGACCACGTCTTGGTTCACCTGATTCCCTCATACAGACAGAAACTTAAGCTCTGGAAACCTGTGGTGAGGAAGTTCAAGAAGTGGACCAGTGAAGCTCCGGAGGATCTTGGAGGGTGCTTGGACAGTATAGACTGGGATGTGTTGAGGACTGCTACAAACAGTCCGGATGAGCACACAGCGGCTGTAACTTCATACATTAGCTTCTGTGAGGACAGTTGTGTTCCCACCAGCTTCAGGGTGACTTATAATAACAACAAACCCTGGTTCACAGCCAAGCTCAGAAAGCTAAGACTGCAAAAGGACCAGGTGTTTTAGAGTGGGGCCAAGGACTTGTACACAGAGTCAAAATACAGGTTTAGCAAGGTGCTAAGAGATGCTTAACGACTGGATTCTGAGAAATTGCAAAAACAAGCCAGTAAACCCCCACTCCATGAACGCCCTCCGCCTAGCAGACCAGCTGAACGAGTTCTGCTGTCGCTTTGAAAGACAATGCAGCAGTCCTGACACCATCCCCCACAGCACCACCAACCAGCCACAGACCATCAGCCCCGCCTCCCTCAGCCAATCAGGGGCTCACGCCTCTGTACCACCCTCCACCCACCCAAACCCCCTTCCTCAGTGACGATCCTCTCTATCCTGGAGAGAGACGTCAACAGACTTTTTAAAAAGCAGAACCCCCGCAAAGCAGCGGGCCCGGACTCTGTCTCTCCCCCCACCCTAAACCACTGTGCTGATCAGATGTCTCCGGTGTTCACTGACATCTTCAACACCCCACTGGAGACATGCCACGTCCCAGCCTGCTTCAAGGCCTCCACCATCATCCCTGTCCCCCAAAAACCCAGGATCACAGGACTTAATGACTACAGGCCCGTCGCCCTGACCTCTGTGGTCATGAAGTCCTTTGAGCGCCTGGTCCTGTCCCACCTCAAGGACATCACTGACCCCCTGCAGTTCGCTTACAGGGCCAACAGGTCTGCAGACAATGCAGTCAACATGGTCCTCCACTTCATCCTCCAGCATCTGGACTCCCCAGGAACCTACGCCAGGATCCTGTTTGTGGACTTCAGCTCTGCTTTTAACACCATCATCCCGTCCCTGCTGCAGGTCAAGGTCTCCCAGCTGCACATGCCAGACTCCACCTGCAGGTGGATCACAGACTTCCTGTCTGACAGGAAGCAGCACGTGAAGCTGGGGAAACACGTCTCTGGCTCCAGGACCACCAGCACCGGTTTCCCCGAAGGCTGCGTTCTTTCCCCTCTGATCTTCTCGTTGTACACCAACAGCTGCACCTCCAGTCACCAGTCCGTCAAGCTCCTGAAGTTCGGGGACGACACCACCCTCATCGGACTGATCTCTGGTGGGGACGAGTCCACCTACAGGTGGGAGACTGACCACCTGGAGACCTGGTGCAGCCACAACAACCTGGAGCTCAACGCTCTGAGGACAGTGGAGATGGTTGTGGATTACAGGAGGAGTGCAGCCCCACCTATCCCCCTCATCCACGCTGTGCAGTCCTTCCGCTTCCTGGGCTCCATCATCATCAGGACCTTAAGTGGGAGCTGAACATCAGCTCCATCACTAAGAAGACCCAGCAGAGGATGTTCTTCCTGAGGCAGCTGAAGAAATTCAACCTGCCAAAGACACTGATGGTGCACTTCTACACCGCCATCATTGAGTCCATCCTTTGCTCCTCCATCACCATCTGCTACGCTGCAGCCACTGCCAAGGACACGGGCAGGCTGCAGCGCATCCTCCGCTCTGCCGAGAGGTGATTGGCTGTAATCTGCTGTCACTCCAGGACTTCCAGGGCTCTGAAGCGGGCAAGGAAGATTGTGGCCGAGCCCTCTCACCCTGGACACCACCTGATGGAGTCTCTTCCCTTAGGCAGGAGGCTGAGGTCCATCAGGACCAGGACCCCCCGCCACAATAACAGGTTTTTCCCGTCAGGAGTCGGGTTCATCAACAGAGCCCAGCTCCTCCTCTGACTGACAGTTTCACCCTCAGGACTATTTCTTCCTCTTACCGGTCACTCCCCTGCACATCCCTTCACGCCTCACATTTATTTAAGCACACAAGTTACTTGAACACACACTTTAACTTAACACACAAGTCACTTAAACATATACTTTAACTCTCTAACGTCATTTGTTTTCTGAGCACCTTATCGTACCTTTACCCTATACCTAACTTTACTCATGTCTAATGTTGCACCTGCCGCCAAGTTAAATTCCTTGTTTGTGAAAACATTCCTAGCAATAAACGGTTTGTGATTCTGATTCTGTTGCAGGAATATCTCTCATTGGGCAGGATGATGCAAGAGAATCAGACTTTGTGAGTAGAAATGGCCACCACAGTGTCAAAGTACAGATCGTGGGAAAATACTGACCTTATTATCACCAATAGTCTAGTGGTAGGTCATGGCCTGCTAAAGGGCAAATTATACTCTTGCAACTACAACTGTGTCTGGCCACGCAGTGGGATCAATGGACTCGTGTTGGTTTATAGTTCCTGTGTTTTTCATACTCCAGACCAGCAGGTGGCGCAACGAGCGTTTAGAGTGGACCTGCACACCGACGTTAACGACATCTCCCTCCAGGAATTCACCTCCATCTTTGTGTCCTGATACTCGTCAGGTTTTATAAATGCTCATATTTGACCTCTTCAGCCAAACGTTCTTCAACAGGATCCATTGTTCATGTTTCTGCTGTGGCTTTTAAAAACAGAGGTATTATGCTATGAAACAGGAAATGAGAGACTCAGAAAGGACGTGGTTAGCGGACCAATCACAGCCTTCCGGGCTTGACGGATAGTCAGAAATTTTGGGTGACGCACGCAAACACGTAAAATGGCCGATTTGACCACGCAAGGCCGGCCATGCTGTCTTGCGTGCTTGCGTCTCTGCGTAAAACCCGAGTGTAAATCAGCCTTTATCTTCATCAAAGTGGTTGAAATAGCTCCACAGGTCGGTCCATGCCCATACTAGTGCCGAACAAATCGGATGTTTACCAGAGTGAGTGTCTGCTGTCCACACACGACAGGCTGCATGAACGAGTACTGAAATGCTGCTACACAACTGTTAACCTCTCACATACACTTCTGAAAGAATCACACACACATCCCTAAAAGTACACACATACAGTGGGGCCTACACAGAAAATATTTTCAGTTAATATCTATCTATGTGTGTCTGTGTGTGTGTGTAGGTGTGTGTGTGTGTGTGTGTGTGTGTGTGCGTGGGTGTGTGTGTGTGTGTGGGTAGGTATGTAGGTGTGTGGATGGGTGTGTGTGTGTGTGCGTGTGCGTGTGCGTGTTTGTGTGTGTGTGTGTGTGTGTGTGTAGGTATGTAGGTGTGTGGATGGGTGTGTGTGTGCGTGTTTGTGTGTGTGCTTGTGTGTGCGTGTGTATGTGTGTGTGCGTGTGTGTGTGTGTGTGTGTGTGTGTGTGTGTGTGTGTGTAGGTATGTCGGTGTGTGGGTGGGTGGGTTTGTGTGTGAAAGGGATTTTTCTGTGCTTTTGTCAGCGTGGTATGTCAGAGCTCTGTGTGTGTGAGGTAAGACGTTCATCTGTGAATGTGGGAGGAACTGTATGTTTAAAGTAATTACAAATTATGGCTGATTTATTTAATGATATCCACTTGTTCTGCCGCCAAGCACAAAGTTACAGATTGTAACTGTGGCGCTGTGCTATTGGATAGACCAGCTGATCAGAACAGCTGATGTAATGATTGACAGCCCAGAACAATGACAGCAAGGACATGAGGAGTGAGCGTGTGTGAGATTGTCGGATGTATGAGGAATAAACTACAAGCCTCAGCATGCAACAGTAAAGCCTTCCTGACTGAACTCACGTCATGCTTCAGACAAAAGATGCATTTCCCATAACTGCTCTCATGGTGATGTAACTGGCTTTGTGGAAACAATAATTGTTACAACTTCAGACTTGTGGTTGCGCCTTGTAACAATACTATGACTCAACTCTAGTTTGTCTGGGACCATATTCAACAACGAAATGCATGATTGCTGCCAGCGCCCGTCGCCTGAGGTGAAGATGAAGAAAAGGTTGTTTTTTTAGCCGCCAATACAAACTTTAAGTGTGCAGGGGAATAAAAAAAATATACCATTGTGTAAGCAGAGAACAATTAAGTGCAAAGTACCAGGTAGACACATGGGGTACAGGTCAAGGCACAAATGCATGACGTGATTTTATCAACACTCCCGTCGACCTGATCATGTGTATACGGGTTCATAAGGTGTCTTTCATTACATTACATTGTGAACAGTGCTGCTCTGTGTGTCCTCCTGCTGTTTGTTCACCTGTGTGTGGACAGGATCCGGGCTGCTGGCAGCAGCAGTAACCGCACACCCGGCTTGTCTCTGGATGTGAAGCAGGAAGGGCGACGAATTCTCTTCAGGCTTCGATACGTTGAAATTCAAATTTGATAGTCAGATGAGTTTCTGTCTGACGCCGTCATTATGTAAAATGTCCCTCCCCTTCGCGTCGCTCTGCATATCAGGCATGTGCTCATACCTCACCTGCCCAGCAGGGAGGTTTATTGTGGAGTTGACATTTTGTACATTGGACAGCTAAACCAAGCAGGAAGTGAGAAATTACATTACAACTTATGATGGGGAGTAAAAATCCTGAACTTTCTCTTTCATTTACCACAAAAATAATGAGAGTGAGGCGATCATTTAAATTCTCAGATTTATTATATATTTGATTAATTTTATGCAATTTGTTGATGCAAAATAAATCTGGTTTCAACATAGTTTTATTCTTGATGAAAGGTAAATGCAAAACTCAACATGGAACCATTTGACAGAACAGGAAGAAGAACATGTCAGGAGCCAATCAGTTCTAAGTGTGTCTGTGAAAATGTAAAGTCACACAAATTAACCTGGATCTGGCCGGTGTCTCGCTCCCCCACATCAGCACTCAAAGGTAGGAACGACGACTTCAACCCAAGTCAAGAACATGTCATTACAGGATTTCTCTTCAGAGACGTTCATCGGTGCCCTACATTTAAATACAGATTGCCAAATGTCCCTTGCTTAGTTTTAACACTCCATCAAAGCCTTTGTGTTTTTTAAATTTTGTATTATTTGTTGCTTGTCAGTGCAGAAAGAACTGACCTGGCCTAAGGCCATGTTTAAGTTCAGAAACTCTTGTTGTATGATGTTAAACAGAAGAGAGGAAGAAAAGCCACCAGGGATCCATGAAACAGAACTGGTAGCAGTGTAACACAATTTATTAAGCTGCATTGTGGATCATGCTTAACAATATTGCATAGCACCATGAGGGGGTAGAGATGGGTTTCTGAAGGGGAAAAGGGATGGCTCTCCTTTTAATAGGCTCTCCTGCTGGAACTGGCGGATGAGACTTTGGACTTGATAATAGTCGCACCACCATAACCACCGGACATGCCACCGCCACCGTAGCTGCTGCTGCCGTAGCCGAATCCACCGGCGGAGCTGGATAATCCTGAACCAAAAGAAAGCGTGTAAGTGTTATGATGTATCCGTCTATCTGTCAGTGAGGTCTGTTGGCTCAGGTATCTCTGTGATGATGATGATGATGATGATGATGTATGAAATCTGAAACTTACCACCACCTGTCTGCTGCATGTGGATGGTTGCGTTTGAACCTCCGCTGGCCAGTCTAATGGTGGAATAGTGGGGTGTTAGCACTTGATTCAGAGTTGAAGCTAACGCTGCAGACATTGAAATGCATTTCACATTCGAGTGTATCCCACCTGTCCTCCTCTCCTTCCAGCAGCTTCCTGTAGGTGGCGATCTCAATGTCCAGGGCCAGCTTGACGTTCATCAGCTCCTGGTACTCGCGCACCTGGCGGGCCATGTCCTGCTTGGCTCTCTGCAGAGCATCCTCCAGGTCTCTGATGCGGCTCTTAGCATCCTTCACTGCCAGCTCACCGCGCTCCTCAGCCTCTGCGATTTGGGCCTCAAGGCTGGCCCTCTGTGGAAAATGATGTTGATGGATTAATACCTGCAAATCCTCTGAAACAATGCAGTGTGTACATAAGAGGGCGTCATCCACGTGAAGGTCTGGAAATATACCTGTCCCTTGACGGACTCGATCTCGTTCTGAAGACGGGCGATCATGCGGTTCAGCTCAGAAATCTCATTCTTGGTTGAGCGCAGGTCGTCCCCTTGCTGTCCGACAGAGGTCTGCATCTCCTCATACTGATATGAAACACAAGTTGTATCAAGAGCACGATCCGATAGTTGGAAGAGGTGTTGAAAGTGTAATCAAAAGACGTTAGCAGGAAACCAGACGTTTCTTTTCACTCACCTTCTGTTTGTACCAGGTCTCTGCTTCAGCCTTGCTGCGGTTGGCGATGTCCTCGTACTGAGCACGCACTTCAGCAACAATGGAGTCCATGTCCAGGTTACGGCTGTTGTCCATCTCCACGATGACGGAGGTGTCCTTGATCTGGCCCTGCAGTTCACGAAGCTCCTGCAGAACCAATGGTTGTTTTGTCAGCTTCAACTCAAATGGTGACGGTGGTATGATGAGGGTTAGACATTACAGATACATACAGCCTCATAGACGGCCCTGAGGAAGTTGATCTCGTCCTGAAGAGCATCGGCTTTGGCCTCCAGCTCCACCTTGTTCATGTAAGCAGCATCAACATCCTGGAAAGAAGATCATACAGAAACAGGAAGTGTTACAACAGGCCACATGGTCTGAACCCAGGATTACGGAAAAGCATTGTGATGTTTGCGCACCTTCTTCAGGAGCACAAATTCATTCTCTGCGGTTGAACGTTTGTTGATTTCATCTTCATACCTGTTGGGACAAAAGCCAACGTTTTAGACCACCTGCTCCCTCTTGAACATCTGCTCACTATGTCAAGGTTTCTATTATAACTAGTGGCCATGTCATGCCAGCACTCACTTCCTCTTGAAGTCCTCGACCAGGCCCTGCATGTTCCTCAGCTCTCCCTCCATCTTGTTCTTCTCGTTGCCGAGCCCGTCCAGCTGTCTGCGCAGGTTGGCAATGTAGGCTTCGAACATGCCCTCGATGTTGGAGCGGGTTGTGGTCTGGTCCTGCAGGAGGCTCCACTTGGTCTCCAGCATCTTGTTCTGCTGCTCCAGGAAACGGACCTGTGGACACACAAAGACAAGGACGATTGTCAGATGGCTTTCAAAGATTTTTAAATTATGTTGTTGCTTTACATTTATTAAGTGTAAGACTCTTTGTCAGAGCAATTAGGTGAAAAGGGTGTGTCGTTCTGTTCTCACCTTTACCTACATGACTGTTGATAGCTACATGTCTAAGTTGCCACACCCAATTCACCACAACTGGGACTCATGATGGCTTATCTCTGCTTGTTCAAACTGTTGTAAGACTAAAAAGTGTAAAAGGGAAAACTGATTTTTTTTTCTTGAAACTAAAATGTATTATGTTCAATGTAGAGGCTTTCAGTGTGTGTTTCACCTATTCTAACTCTTCCTCGCCCATGAATCCTCCTGCAGCCTCTGTTGGGCAATGGAGGCCACTTAGTCACTCTTGCCAAAAAAGAAAAACTAGGCGTGGCAGATAAAGAAGAGAAAGCCGTGCAGTGTTGTGGGATGAGTGCTTTGTTACATGAGTTCTTGTCAAAGTGCCAATTTATCGTGTTCAGAGAGCCGTTCTCTTCAGAAAAGACCTCTTCTTATAGCTCGCACACAAACATTAACACGGTTGTGTGATTCTTGCGTAAAAGACAAGTGAATGTGGATTTACTGCTCAGCACTTAACGTTCTTTTTGCCATAACAACCAGGTGATAGGTGCACTGAGCAAAGGAAAGACTTTGGACTCTGTGGGCATAGCGTAGATAGATTGCTATGTTAGCAATATTAACCCCACCCATGTTTAGATAGTGGGCAGAAAGACCTGTTAGTTTGAGTAAAGTTTGGATGGAGTTGCCAGCGGGTTCCCCATTTGTGACGGACTTTGAGACGTTTGTAAACCTCAAAATATATCACACATATGATTCACAGCTGGTGGGCAGATTGTCTTGAACTAAACAGAACTATCTACTAAAGGGCCCATTGGACAGCTGCTAGCATGCAGGCCGTCTGCACTAAGAAAAGGAGGCTGAGGGTAAAATGTACCTCAGACCGGCACACAGAAGGTAGAGGGACCAACCTTGTCGATGAAGGAGGCAAAGCGGTTGTTGAGGGTCTTGATCTGCTCTTTCTCCTGGGTGCGGACCACCTGGATGGATGGGTCGATAGCCAGGTTCAGGGGGGCCAGCAGGCTCTGGTTGACTTGGACAGCGGTGATCGGTGGAGCAATGAAGCTGCCTTGGCCCTGGCCATAGCTACCACCCATTGAAGACATACCACCGAAACCACCGGAACCACCGAAACCACCGGAACCACCGGAACGGAATCCACCTCCACCAGCACTAGAACTGCGGGAACTAAAGCCACCTCCAGAACCACCACCAGAACTATAGCTGGATCTTTGGACGGAGTAGCTGGTTGGTGCAGCGGACCTCCTGATGCTGCTGCCGCCAGAGATTGAGTATGATTTGCCGCTCATCATGTTTGTAGGGGTTATCGGCTGTCTGAGAAGAGGAGAATGTGGAAGAAGAGCAGTCTTCAAAAGGAGAGCCAAGTCCCTCTGAGTGTCTGACTGTAGGCGCTGTCGGCTTTTATGTCTGTGTGGAACAAGGGGGAGGACCCTCTGCAACCTGGACTCATGTTGCTGTCCAGCCTCCTTCACCTCAGGCTGCACGCCTCCAGCGCTGACAGGAGTGGCCTGTAAAACAGGTAGGGAGGGATCGTCGTGAGATAAGACCTGACACACCCTGCACCTGGACGGGCTGAAGGGGAAGAGAGTGAGAGCCAGAGAAGTGCAGTGAGAGTGTGATTATTGAGGGGAAAGTGTAACCCCAGCAGCCTGCTTCGTGGTCGCAGGGCAGTGAATTACAACACAAGCCAGCATGAGTTACATCCAATAACCAAACACTTAGTTAGGGATTTATAATTTTAAAAAAGTCTAGGATCTGCTGGCATTTAGAAATGGCCTTTTCCTGCTTGACAAGCGTGAAGAAGAATTACTATTATTATTATTTAATATTAGTAGTAGTAGTAGTAGTAGTATTAATAGTATTATTATTAAAGTTAACGAAAGACACAGAACCGTAGGGGCTTGTGGGAGTCTAAGACTTTCTTTTTATGTCTCGCTGCAGGTGATTTAAAATCTGCACATGCGGAAACAGCTGATCAGTTTGATGCTCTGGTCGATTACATGAGACACTGTCTCTGCACAAAGTGAGTCAACAAACAAGTTTAACATGCCAATGCTTTCCTGGATTGTGTTTATTGTTGCAGATGTCGATGCTTAAGATCCTAACCTTCAACCTTTCCAAAACAAAGTACCCTGTTAGTCTGTGGGGTGTTGTCAAAGCACCGAACAATACTTTTTTTTAAACTTGGGAACTTGGGAGTCATTTTTGATGAACCTTGCTCATATCATGCTGGATGTTTAGTTATGGTTTTGAGTAAACACGAGTATTGTAATTAATGTGGGGTTCATACGACGACTCAAACACAGGGGGAAAAAGGTCCACACCCCTGATGGGGTCTACAGTTTTCATTGTGTTCATAACTATATTTTAAGGGGCGCTGTTGGGGGTCGAGGATGTGGGACGTGTATCTCCATCACTAGCGACTAAGTTTCATGAATCTTTCTTATGTACCAAGAGGACTTTGTTTCTTCAGTCTCAACTATTTGTCTTGTTCTTATTCTGAAACAAAGACCCTCTTGACTGCACTTCATACCCTCCAATTAGCCTAAATGCTAAATGACTTCAAATGACTACCAAAACTGCAATGTCAATTATCAGTAAACAGGATTGATTGGGAATACACAGCAATCTTCAACCTCCAGTACTGTCCCATGTCCCTGGTCAAGCATTTTACTCCGTTGAGTGGAAGAACCTTTGTTTTCTCAATAGATTTGGTTATGGCTCCATTTTCATGATTTGGATAATTTGATTTGGATACTTCCCTCTCCTAACCCCTCTGCAAAGACATGGCCGGATCCAGATATGAACACAAACTGTCTTTCTACGCAGATGACTTATTGCTTTACACGTCTGACCTTTGTGTTTGTGCTCCTCGCTGCATTCGGTCACCTCTCAGGGTATCCGCTGAATCTTTACTAAAAGTTTACGCTTTCATAACATCCTGATCCAAAGTTCTCACAGAGGTTCTGTTCATCCAGGTGACCACGAGGCCTCTCGCTGGTTTCTGGAGAGACGTCTTTCACAACATTCAGACGCCCGGTTCAAGGGTAAGAACACATTTTGAGGAATGTTGATCTTCTTCTTTTATTGTGTGAAGCTAGTACAATACACACATACACTCTTCACTTCCTGAGTGATCACAAGACACATTGAGACGAACGCGTCGCTCTATTACCCGACTAAACAACTCTCAAGCGCAGTTACCCTGGAAACATTAAGTATGGTAAAAATCCAAAAGTGTGCCAAATTAAATATCTAAGTCCTTCCTCTTGTGTTAGCTTTCTGCATAAATCTCTTGTGTTAGCTTCTGCTAGCATCTCTTGTGTTAGCTTCTGCTAGCATTTCTTGTGTTAGATTTCTGTTAGCATATCTTGTGTTAGCTTTCTGCTAGCATCTCTTGTGTTAGCTTCTGCTAGCATCTCTTGTGTTAGCTTCTGCTAGCATCTATTCTGTTAGCATTCTGTTAGCATTTCTTGTGTTAGCTTTTTGTTAGCATATCTTGTGTTAGCTTTTTGTTAGCATATCTTGTGTTAGCTTTCTGTTAGCATTTCTTGTATTAGCTTTCTG
This sequence comes from Clinocottus analis, assembly GCF_023055335.1. Lineage (NCBI taxonomy): Eukaryota > Metazoa > Chordata > Actinopteri > Perciformes > Cottidae > Clinocottus > Clinocottus analis. Next base: position 850,407 of record NW_027176176.1, on the reverse strand, counting down.
TTAGCATTTCTTGTGTTAGCTTTCTGCTAGCATCTCTTAGGCCTTTTTCTTTGTCAGGATACTCCATTTCTATTAAAAACATGTTGAAATGAACTTCAAGAGAATCCAGTAAATAAATAAAACTTGTTGTGTTACCTGATTATTACTGACCTCTATGAGAACACACCTCTTCAATACATGTGTTTTATTTATGTTTCATTTGAATATTATTAACTACGGTAACAGCTCTGGTGTTACAGGTCAATATGACCCATTTATATTTACTTCAAGAAAAAGCCTAAAAAGTATTTATCTTAGCATTATAGCTTTAATACAAACACAAAATGAAAAGCAGAACAAGTCATAACACAACATATAGATGTACAACGTCAAACAAACAACAACCAATCAAACAAATTGTCAGTCTAACAACACAAACGTCATCACTTCAACCAGAGCGTTTTATCTTTTAGTGAAACATGTTTTATTTAGTTGAAAAAGAGTTTTCTGACAAAGTCAAAAGGCCTTGATGCAATAAACACATGTATGTGGAAGGTTATACAATATTATACTACCTACACATTAAAATGCTTCCTACACTTTAATGCATCATTAATACTAATAACACAATGTGTGTCTAAACTTGAAAAAGTGTTTTCAGAAGTTTTCTATTAGTTCAAGAAAACATGTTGAGCAATATGCAGCCGTAGTGTTGCAGTAAACATGGAACAGCCAAGCACGGATGACATAATTAATATGAATAATACAAAGAAACACCTAAACTACAAGCTCACAGTAGTCTGCAGGATTATACATCCAGATGCCTGAGGCAAAGTTATTCCTATTAGCGTCTCCTTTGAACAGTGACACAGATGGCATGCAGGAGACAGAGGCTGAGTCGATGTGGAGCGTCATCGTCCTGGTGGAAACTTTCCTGCAGAAGTGTCTGCTGGGAGTTTGTTTTCACCCAGTTGATCCAAACTCAACTGCAGCTCATGTGTCTCTGCAGCTTCGTGTCGGTGAGGCCTGCATTCTTTTTCATTCTTCCCCAACTTTTCACATGCACGTGCCTTTAATTTCTACCACGGTGTTGAACTTTACTGTAAAGCTCAAATCTCTGCGGTCCGCCAGCCATTTAGAGAAAACACACACTTACTAACTTTAATGAGATGCACAAAACTGAATGAGAACCTGAGGATTGCTTCTCAATAACAACCTCCACCTGCATGCAGATCCCTGCACAGCTTCTCTCTTCATCTGCAGCCTTGAACACTATGAAGCTCCAACAGTGAATCTTGTTGTAGATGAAACCTGAAGGAAAGTTTGAGACGGGTCCCTATCGTCATTAGCTTTGTCTGCACTTGCCTGGTACGTCATCTGTCACGGCCGTCGTAAAATGTGAAACTCAAGCCTGGTCAAGTCTGGACGACTTGAACACAACAAGAAAACCCTAAATCAGCAGGTCATGAGGGCTGCATACAGTTATGAACCTGAGTAATGGACTGAAGGCGGCCGTGTGTGCGTGTTGGAGGGGCACGGCCCGGTAATTACTTCATGCCGCCTGCAACAATGCAGCGTCTATGTGTTTGCATTTTTGTTATGGGAATGTGAATTCTCCTAAAACATTTGTCTGGCATGTAAAAAGTTTTGCTTTTGTTTTTCTATCTCCTTCTATGACATTTTAATCTTCACCCTTTCAGTTCAGCTATTCTCATGATATCAGACTTCAAGCCCGATGAAAGTGTCTCTATCTGGGCGTTTCACGAGCTCACTGCTGGTTTCCTCATACCAGACCTCCCAGTGTAACCTACTTAGACGCTCCTGTTGCACTGTGTGTGTAAACTGGGTGTGTCTGCAATGTCTGAGATGTAGTTTACAGGCTTCTTTAAACCAACTATGATGGTGAGTAGCAATGCGGAAAACTAAAATAATACCAACTGATTCAGAGATGCAGTTTGCAGGGTGAATAAAAGCAATGTGAACATGTGAATGTATTGAATATAGTCTGGCATTCGTCCCCTCGTAGTGTGACACGACAGGAACACACCGAAGGATCGACTTCAGAGCGGAGGAGTTCACTTTGAAAGGCCGGTCAGGTCAAAGGTCAAAGAGCTGTACAGCTGCTCCGTGTCATATCTAAGTGACATGATGCTCATTTACATTTGTGTTGGAGGAGACTGAAACAGAGAGGAGCAGATGAAGGGATGAAGTTCCCTCCAACGCTTTGAAATGTCTGTTAATTACGTGGGAGCATTAGCAAACACACACACAGACACACACACACACACACACACACACACACAGACACACACACACACACACACACACACACACAGACACACACCGTAGCTCTGGTAAATCCGTCCACACCTGCTAATAGTACGCACTGTTGGCTACACATCACAAACAATAATCCTTCATCCTTACTTAAGTGATAATCCAGTTAAATCAGGATGATGTAAGACTATTGTGTTCCTCTTCAAACTTGACTTTAAACTGAAGTTTACAAGTCTTTAGGAAAAGTGATGTACTTGATGGATTTTGCGTTTGCACTGAAACGGATCCACACAAGCAGCTGCATATCTTCCTGTCCTCGCATGCTCCTTCATATTCATTCACCTATTCCTCTCTCCAGTGATTCTGCATTTGAGACATGCGACATGGAACAAAGGCTCCTCTATAGCCTCTGGAGGAATCTAGTACATGCAGTGAATGTTGTTTCATGGTGAGAATGTCTTCCACCCAAAGGCCACTGCCTGACAATGAATTCCACATGTCAAGTGCTCAATGGCTTCCTGCGGCGGTGTCTGAACTTCCTCTGCTGTTTCAACAGCTTAACCTCTGGAGGCGGAAACCTGCTCAACTGCTCCAGCGGGAATCCACTTTTCTCTCTTGTTTGTTGAATTTCAGCTGATCGGTGAACACGCGTCACATGAAGCAGCAGTGAAGCGCAGCAGAGGTTGATGATCATTAATGAGCTGCTGCTCGTCCCTCCTCTCAGTGCAGAAGCACAGAGGAAGAGCATCTTGAGCTTTCTTGAGAAGACGCAGGCGGTTGCGTGTTGACCGAGTCAGCGTGTTATCTGATGAGCGTCGTCTCTGGGTGGAGCGCCGTCTGTCAAAAGGAGCTTTAAAGGATTGTGAAAGTTATGAATCTTTGCCAAACATCCTGTGACAGTGACTCTCACTGCTGACAAGGTTCAGACATACCTAACACATGTCAAAGAGTCAACCGATCCCAGTGAAACTTTCATGCTTTTTTATTATCTTCATCATTATTTAGTTTAGAGCGACACTTACATTTATGTTTTTGGAAACAGTGGGTGTAAAAGCGTAATTATTGTTTGTATAGTAAGCATGAATACACCTTTCAGAGTTATGGATAATCCCTTTAATTATGAAAACATTACCTCTTTTGATTGTTAATTGGATGTTAATATTCATTCAAACACCAGCTCAGACTGGTTGGACTGGTGTCTGCAGTGCTTTGCCAGTGAGACGAACATTTTGCTGCACGATTGTGGTTTAATAGTCGTGTGTATGCACACACACACACACACACACACACACATATACTTATGCATGAGCGCTGATACTCAGCAGCGACAGTCACACCCAGATCTGCAGGAGGATGAAGTCCCTTCATGTCAGCGTACGGCGAGCACACATCACAGCGCTGCAGCGAAGCTGCTCGTACTTTCCCTTCAACATCAAAGATAGCCGGAGGTTCACAGGCCAACTTCTCTATAAGATGTGAATGAGTATAATCAAACTATTCATTGACCAGAAGAATGATAGTCAACAGACACAAAGGAGAAAATCTGAGGCCTTTGGACTCACAGCCACACCCCGCCGTGTTTGTTTTGGCGTCCTCTCCAGCGGGAGGGAGTGTTGTTGGATTGGATTTTAATCTGAGCCTCACAGTTTCACCTGCAGAAAGGTGCACGCCCTGACAACGCAGCGGCTGCAGGGGATACTTTGCGTAAGCTAAGAGGAGAGAATGCGGTTCACCTGCAATGAATTTGGAGATCGTCGGTAACGACGAGTATGCCGTGAATGTCTCAGAGACGTCTCTCCAACGCGCTGAGCGGCATCGCAGAGGGTTACTGATGCTAAAGTCAACAGCCTTTGACAGATGATGCTTTACCATTCTGAACCTAAGTTAAAGGATTATCTCTTATCTCCACCACCTCGCTTATAGCTCACACACCGCTCGCTGTGGGAAGCTGTCGGCATGGGAACTCCGGCACAAACGGCGTGACTCACTCTGTATCAGACATGAATGATGAGATAATGCACGTTGTCTCGACAAATGAAACCACAGACACAGAGGCATCATCCTGCAGTGTGTGTGTGTGTGTGTGTGTGTGTGTGTGTGTGTGTGTGGGCTGCTGACACGTATTCATGCACGGTGTTTCTCATTGAACTCCTTTGTGGTTTCATGCTTTTGTTTTGCTGGTTGTGCTATTGATCACACCGACGTTACAGAGACGCAGTCGCTCTCTTTCTGGGATTGGCTGACATCAAAGTGATTTGCATCGTTTAATCCAGTTGATAAAACTATCAGATTAACGTGTTTGGCTCTTTTCATGACAGCATTGGTGCAGACAATCTGCTGAATGGATTGCCATGATCACTGTACAAATACTCACGCTGGTGAACACAATCCATGACTCTGGCCTTTCCCTCATCTCACACAAGCATCCGGGCAAAGTTTCAAATTGCGCAATACTTTATGAGTAGAAGTGACGTCCCTCCCATCGGCCTCAGGTCATTTACTGAATGGCCATCAAGATGTCATTAAGAAGCCTTGAAACCAGCATTAAGACCAGAAACTGAGCCCCTAAATCAAGTGAGAAGCAGTCTTCCATACCGAGAGGTGTGTCCCCTGGTGGCCAATACAAACATTGCACCCTGAATTCACGTCCTGCTAGAAAGGTGCATTTACTTTTAACTTCTACTGAAACTTTGCACAGTTTTTAAACTCCAGTCTCTGATTAATGCTCCTCTTTTGGAGTGTTTTTCCATCTGATAATCTGTTAATAACCTTCATGGCTTCCTTGACGGTACTTTACTGTCACAGCCTCATTGTTTAATCTCCGGCTGGTTTTGGTCTCGTTGTTTGCTTCGTCTACTTGGAACCAACGTGGCAAAGAAACTCCCTTGAGTGGGCTGTGGTTCTGCAGTCCTCGTAACACACACACACACACACACACACACACACACACACACACTACGTGTCTCAGCAGGTCTGCAGTAGAAGTATTCTCAACCAGTCAGAGGAGCAGCAGCTGTCCACCCACCAGACCGGAGACCTCCACACATCCATCACCAGTTTACTGCTACACAGTACACACACACACACACACACACACACACACACACACACACACACACACACACACACACACACACACACACACACACACACACACACACACCCTTTAAGGTCTTCTTCAAGTTAAAGTCCTAAAGGGTGTGGCTCCTCCGTCAACACTGTCATGGGTTCAAGGCCCCTATAGGAGGGAAACCTGTTTGCAACCCAACCTCCCATTCACGAGAACCCAGAGTGACAGAGTGACAGTGACTGATTGACAGAGTGACAGAGTGACTGATTGACAGAGTGACAGAGTGACAGTGACTGATTGACAGAGTGACAGAGTGACTGATTGACAGAGTGACAGAGTGACAGAGTGACAGAGTGACAGAGTGACAGTGACTGATTGACAGAGTGACTGAGTGACAGAGTGACAGAGTGACTGAGTGACAGAGTGACAGAGTGACAGAGTGACTGAGTGACAGAGTGACAGAGTGACAGAGTGACAGAGTGACAGAGTGACAGAGTGACAGAGTGACAGAGTGACAGCGTGACAGAGTGACAGAGTGACAGCGTGACAGAGTGACAGAGTGACAGTGTGTGTGGAGGAGGCCGCTTACTGCCCACAGCTTCCACTGCAGCGCTGACAGCAGCTCGAAGGGTTCACCTGTTTGCATTCAAACAGGTGTGTTGAGGTCCACACGCCCTGAAGAGACGCAACCATGTGGTCACCTCACATTGTCACCACACGTTGTCGCCACATGTTGTCACCTCACATTGTCACCACACGTTGTCGCCACATGTTGTCACCTCACATTGTCACCACCCATATATATCTATAGAGATATATCTATATCTATATATAGAGAGATATAATATATAATATGGAGTGCTTGGCCTCTGCAGACTGTCGGCTCTTCCCTTCGTACCTGCGAGTTGGAACAAGTGAAAGAGAAGTCAGAAGGTGTGATGGCGCCGCCCCGCCCTGCTGGACGCCGCTTACAGGAGGAAATGATTAACCTGAACTCTGAGAGCGAACCTGCATATACCCTGCAGCAGGAAGAGCTCTGCTGCTGTGTGTGTGTGTGTGTATATATATATATATATATATATATATATATATATATATATATATATATATATATATATATATATACCCTGCAGCAGGAAGAGCTCTGCTGCTGTTCAACACTGGAAGAAACACAAAGCCCAGCTGATGGAGGACAAAGTATGACAAGTAGCAGAAATATTTAATACTTCAACAAGTATTTGGTGCTTGATGTAATAATAATAAAATGTATCTCTGTGTTCCTAAACATATGAATTACTGCATAACCTTCAGTCTAAAAAGACCATGGTGAGATGTGGACGTTCCTGCAGAAGCTCTCACCCGCTGCTGCACGCCCAGCAGCACGACCTCCACCCGCAGGACGACGTGTGTGAGTCTGCAGGACGGACACACACCTCAAATACCTCTCAGGGGCGTTTTGACGACGGATTCCAGAACGACACAAACACATATTTCATGACAAGTTCAGCCTCTCGCACATTGCACCACGAGCGGCCACGCCTCTTTGTAAGAAATGCACTTTTCTGGATGAACAAAGCTGCTGTTCAGCGTGTTTCTGCACGCTAACAATTCAGTGAAAGTGCCTTTAAGTAGCTTCATCCGGCGCTGTGCAGATACAATGCGTCATTGTTCTTTTAAAATGACTCACTCAGACAGAACAAACAGATCACCGCTGCAGGTTTTCTCCAGCTTATCTGTTGATCGGCGCTCTGTTGAGTGACTCTGAGCTTGGGCCCATCTTTCATGAGCTTGGAGCCAGCGCCTCTTTGTTCTGCTCATCAGAGAACCGGACCGGTTGGTCCAGCTGTCAGCTTCCCTGTTAATCAATCAAACGCTCCCTTTCCCCCGCACAGCCCGAGGGACCTGTCAATCATTTTTGGTGCTTGGTGATTTGCAGGCCGACATAATATTCTATGAAGCTCTTCAGGTATTCGTCAGAACGCTGACAGCGTGAATAACAAGCGGCTGTTTGTTCACCTTCATGTGTTACACAACGTCTGATCACCATCATTCATACAGCTGCACATTACTGATATCATCACATTATATTACATTATCTGAGGCTTTTATCCAGAGAGACTCACGATAAGTGCATCCAACCATGAGAACACACTCAGAACAACAAGAATCAAGAAAAAACTATTTATTTAACAAAGTTAAACTCCAAAGTGTCAGTGAGAGTTAAAGTGTTGTTGTTGTGTTGCCTTCTGTCCTCACAGACTGATGATGTCATCAAACATGAGCCATTGAACCATAGCTTTGGATTTACACTCTACTGCCATTTTATTAGGTACACCTGCACATACATTATGTTTTTCTAAACATGAGTGTATTGTTCACACTGTCAGAGAAGTGATCGTTTTACTGTATTGGGGTCGTTGTGTCATGTTGAACTTCTAATATTCATCTTTTACATTATTCAGAATAACTTGAGCTGCTCATGGCGGCTCGTTGTCCACCGTGTCCTCGACTTCATTTACGTCTAGAAGGTGACGGTCCTGGTGGAGACCTTCAGAAAGCTGTGTGTTGTGTTGTGTTGTGTTGTGTTGTGTTGTGTTGCATGGCAGAGACACACCTGCGGTCAGCATCCACCCTGCAGCTGAGGCTCCGCCCACTGAGGCTCCGCCCACTGAGGCATCCAGACCGGTTCCTCCTGCTGAGGACGTCCTCTGTGTCTTCAAGCTGTCACACACCCGTCAGCCTCATTGTGTGATCTCAGGTCGTGTGCAGACTAATCCTGCAAAGACACGACGTCAAGACGATGAAAGCACTTCATGGCTTCTGGTGTAGTTTCAGTTTATTGAGATGATTTAATCTGACAGCTTACACGACTCATAAAACCTGGAGAGATTAATGTTAATTTAACACGTCACTCATCATGTTTCTGTCTCAACGAGCTGACTGATGATTCACTGTGTGTGTGTGTGTGTGTGTGTGTGTGTGTGTGTGTGTGTGTGTGTGTGTGTGTGTGATGTTGGTCCTTAAATCCAGGAGTAAGCTGCTAAATCATGAATGAAAATAGGAATAAACCTCCGTGAAGAATAGAACAAACATTATTATTAGAATATAAATAAAATACACACAAGTAGCAGTTGCAGTAACGAAGATGACATCACTGAAGGACAAAAGGTTTATAAAAGCACAATTTGGTTTTTATGTCCTCGCTGAGGTGTGCAAGTGTGTAGATGTGTGTGTGTGTGTGTGTGTGTGTGTGTGTGTGTGTGTGTGTGTGTGTGTGTGTGTGTGTGTGTGTGTGTGTGTGTGTGTGGCGTATTGTTGAGATTACATTCCTCAAAGTGAAGCTGGACCTGTGACAACACATTCACTGCGTTTGTGTCGAGGAATGTGCCGCCGAGCATCCGTCACAGCGACGCTCTGCTGCTGCTGCCACACCCCGCCCACCCCACTCTGCTGCTGCTGCCACACCCCGCCCACCCCGCTCACCCCGCCCAGCCCGCTCACCGCGCCCACCCCGCCGACCCTGACCAACCCGCTCTGCTGCTGCTGCCACACCCCGCCCACCCCGCTCTGCTGCTGTTGCCACACCCCGCTCACCCCGCTCTGCTGCTGCTGCCACACCCCGCCCACCCCGCTTTGCTGCTGCTGCCACACCCCGCTCTGCTGCTGCTGCCACACCCCGCCCACCCCGCTTTGCTGCTGCTGCCACACCCCGCCCACCCCGCTCACCCCACCCACCCCGCCCACCCCGCATACCCCGCTCTGCTGCTGCTGCCACACCCAGCCCACCCCGCCCACCCCGCTCTGCTGCTGCTGCCACACCCCGCACACCCCGCACACCCCGCTCTGCTGCTGCTGCCACACCCCGCCCACCCCGCACACCCCGCCTACCCCGCTCTGCTGCTGTTGCCACACCCCGCTCACCCCGCTCTGCTGCTGCTGCCACACCCCGCTCACCCCGCTCTGCTGCTGCTGCCACACCCCGCCCACCCCGCTCACCCCACCCACTCCGCATACCCTGCTCTGCTGCTGCTGCCACACCCAGCCCACCCCGCCCACCCCGCTCTGTTGCTGCTGCCACACCCCGCCCACCCCGCACACCCCGCTCTGCTGCTGCTGCCACACCCAGCCCACCCCGCCCACCCCGCTCTACTGCTGCTGCCACACCCCGCCCACCCCGCACACCCCGCTCTGCTGCTGCTGCCACACCCCGCCCACCCCACACATCCCACCCCACACATCCCGCTCTGCTGCTGCTGCCACACCCCGCACACCCCGCTCTGCTGCTGCTGCCACACCCCGCCCACCCCGCTCTGCTGCTGCTGCCACACCCCGCCCACCCCGCACACCCCGCTCTGCTGCTGCCACACCCCGCCCACCCCGCACATCCCGCTCTGCTGCTGCTGCCACACCCCGCACACCCCGCACACCCCGCTCTGCTGCTGCCACACCCCGCCCACCCCGCACATCCCGCTCTGCTGCTGCTGCCACACCCCGCCCACCCCGCACACCCCGCTCTGCTGCTGCCACACCCCGCCCACCCCGCACATCCCGCTCTGCTGCTGCTGCCACACCCCGTCCACCCCGCACATCCCGCTCTGCTGCTGCTGCCACACCCCGTCCACCCCGCCGACCCGGCTCACCCCGCTCCTCCGTCCTCACTCTCAAGCATGTTGTTTTGGTGTTTATTTGTGAGAGTTATTTTTGAGGCTGCATGTAGACAAACGTTTCATTCATGTGTAAAAGCTTAAGTTAGGGTGTGAGGGTTAGGGTGTGTGTCACCCTGAGGGTCACCCTGAGGGTTAGGGTGTGTGTCACCCTGAGGGTTAGGGTGTGAGGGTCAGGGTGTGTGTCACCCTGAGGGTGAGGGTGTGTGTCATCCTGAGGGTCAGGGTGTGTGTCACCCTGAGGGTCAGGGTGTGTGTCACCCTGAGGGTCAGGGTGTGTGTCATCCTGAGGGTTAGGGTGTGTGTCACCCTGAGGGCAGAGGAGCAACAACTTGGATGCATAAAGGTTGACATGTGTCTCTGCAGCAGAAGCCGTGTGATCGATTCCTCATCAGAATAATCAATCAGACAGCCGCCACTCAAAGGTTCAAGACGACCACGAACTGATCAGACGGAGCTGACGCTGCGTCTCAGTGAGCTCGTAGCACATCAAGGTTCTGCTCCCTTCATCTTGGGTTTGCGCCTCTTTGCGGCTCCACATGTTCGGTACCTGACGGCTGAAGTTGCTTCACGTTCACAACGTTCACACAGACAACATGTTCGTCATGGCGACACGGTGGGTTGTTTTGCTGCTTGTGGCTTGTGAATAATATCATGAATAAGTGTTTCTTTTAGCTCTGATGCTAATTCATGTTCTGTTTCCTGAAGTAAAGACGAAGAGCATGAGCCACCACAGACTGAACACACAGCTTATTTACAGCTCAGTGACACGAGAGGCTCCATGTTCATGCTGTCATCTGTTGCTGTGAAACATTCACAGCAAACATCGCTCAGCGCCGTGAGGACTGATGCATGCTGGGTGCTTCTGTGGGATGTGTGCATGTCCTGAACTTGCTCAGAGGTTGTGTGTGTGGCCTCGGGTGCGGCTCCACCGCCCACAACTCATGTTCAGACCTGTTCTCCCAGAGCGGCGGAGAGCTCTGAAGCGCTCGCTGAGCGAGAGAAACATCTTTTAGAGCCGATAAATCTCACGTTACCGCATGCACACACACACACACACACACACACACACACACACACACGATACACCCTCTGTTGTGTAGCATTAGCCTGCATGTGGGCGCGGCCGCGTGCGGTTTGAGATTCTTACTTTTTCACAGAAACGGCTTCCAGGTGTTTACTTTATGATATTTACTGACATGATATAAGGAACACATGTTCACTCTGTGCACGCAGCCTGCAGCGTATGTGTGTGTGTGTGTGTGTGTGTGTGTGTGTGTGTGTGTGTGTGTGTGTGTGTGTGTGTGTGTGTGTGTGTGTGTGTGTGTGTTCGGGACAATTTTAAATGCATTATCCGGCACACTTCATTGTGTATTTAAATGTGTCTTTCACTGTGTGTGTCAGGTTGTCCTCATTGTGTGAGGTTTGTCATGAGTTGTTCACTGAAGTTTAACGACAGGAAACTTCCAGTTCAACACACACACACACACACACACACACACACACACACACACACACACACACACACGCGTCACACGGTGTAAAATGGTTTGAAGAACATTTATTGATCAGCAAACAGGACTCCAGGCGTTGGCGTCAGTAGCACTGAAACATGGTTTCACTCAGCAGAAGTCATGAAGACTGTTACAGCAGGTTCAGCATCACACATGACTCCACCAGCAGGGCTTTGACTCAAAAACACATGCAGCAGCGCCCCCTGCTGGCGACGCCGCTGTGGTGCAGCAGTGGCAGAGGAACAGGAAGCTCGAAGCCTCCTGCTGCTCTCCTGCTGCTCTCCTGCTGCTCTCCTGCTGCAGGAGCTCTGGACTCAAGTTGCTGACAGAAGAAAGGTTCTCTGGTGAAGGCACATCGGTGAAGAACTAAATGATAACGCAGTCTGCGGCTTTTTCTTAACTTCCAAGACCAAAATCAATCATAGATCTGACATAACAGGAATAAACACATCACTCCTCAGCCACAGCTTCAGCTTCGGCTTCGGCCACAGCTTCAGCTTCGGCATCCTGCTGCTCCTGCTCCTGCTGCTGCTCCTCCTTCTCCTCCATGGCCACTGGCTCCTGGGTTGCTGCCTCCTCCTCCTCCTTCTCCTCCTCCTCCTGCTCCTCCTCCTTCCTCTCGGTCTTGACCACCACGGTCTCGGTCCTGGTGACGGTGCTGCTCTTCACCGTCGCTGCGTTGAGGACGTCGGCTGAAGCGCTGCTGGCTCGGACTCCTCCGAAGGAGCAGCTGGAGTAGGAAGGCGTCCGGGAGCTCTCCAGGCCGAAGGCGTTGTAGTTCACTGCTGCAGAGGAACGAGGCCATCAGTAACACACACAGCAGGGGGCAGGGAGGAGGAAGAGGAGGACGAAGAGGGATGAACACACATTCTGATCTGTATGTTTGTGTCTGCAAAGGCTTCTGGAGCTCAAGCTGATGAGACTTTGCATGTGATGTAAGTCAATCTTATCTTGTCACATGAGATGAAGGCAGATCTTTTTACGTTTTACACTTCATAAATAAAACATTCAACACAAGAGCCGATCTGAGGTGGGATGAAGTGACGTGCAGTCCAACACATGAACCGCTTTATGAATGGTGTCTGGCCAGAGATCATATTTCATGTGCTTGTACCATAAAACATGAACTTACAAGTCTGCTTGGATATGTTGGTCTTGATCCCAGTGGCCAACCTGTAGAGGAAACCAGAGGAAGATGCAGCAGGCGGATTAGCACCAGAGCGACACGGCGACGCTCATGCAGGAACATGTGGGTGTGTTCTCAGCCCACCTGTCCTCCTCTCCTTCCAGCAGCTTCCTGTAGGTGGCGATCTCGATGTCCAGGGCCAGCTTGACGTTCATCAGCTCCTGGTACTGGCGCACCTGCAGGGCCATGTCCTGCTTGGCTCTCTGGAGCGCCGCCTCCAGGTCTCTGATGCGGAGCTTAGCGTCCTTCACTGCTAGCTCGCCGCGCTCCTCCGCCTCCGTGATCTGGGCCTCCAGACTGTTTCGCTGGGAGGAGAAAAGAAAAGGGAAGTGTACGTCCTGTCACCTGCATGAGACCCTGAATTACTGCTGAATATTAATATATCCTGATACCTTGAAGACCAGACGCTATAACAGTCACGTGCAGCTCTCACCTGCGCTTTCACCATGTCGATCTCCGACTGCAGCCTCAGGATCCTGCGGTTCAGGTCAGCCATCTCAGCCTTGCTGGACCTCACGTCGTCCCCATGTTTCCCCGCCGACTGCTGCATCTCTGCATACTGGAGCACACGGGGACACGTCAGGCCCAGCGCTCAGCGTCACGCAGGTGTTCTGGGACCGACAGAGGCCTCACCTTGGTCTGGTACCAGGACTCGGCCTCGGCTCGGCTGCGGTTGGCGATGTCCTCGTACTGAGCGCGCACTTCTGCGACGATGGCGTCCATGTCCAGGTTACGGCTGTTGTCCATCTCCACGATGACGGAGGTGTCCTTGATCTGGCTCTGCAGCTCGTGGAGTTCCTACACGGGGTCAAGAACACGAGCAGAGAAGACATGGACGCCTCTGTTTTAAGGGTCAACTGTTCACGGAGGAGTGGCATGAGGTCATTACTGTGTCGTAGAGCTGCCTCAGGAACTCCATCTCAGCACACAGGCCGTCCAGCTTGGCTTCCAGCTCCACTTTGATCATGTAGGCCGCGTCGGTGTCCTGCACAGGAAGCCACACAGTGAGGACATGGTTGCACCCTGCGGTGCACGTGAGCGCTACAGGCTGATTACGACCCAAACGGACCTTCTTCATGAGCACGAAGCTGTTCTCGCACTCGTTGCGCTTGTTGATCTCGTCCTCGTACCTGGAAAAGATTTTACTGTCAGACTTTAAATCAGAAAGAATTATGATTATGTGCAGAATCAGCTGATGAGATCTCTTCTCTCTTCATCTGATTCACATGGAAAACATCTACGTAATCTGCTTTTACTGAAATGCTGCACTACCCGTAGTGGCCACTTGGGGGCAGCTTAAACAAGCTCACCAGCTGAAGGCTGGTTGTGTTGATGCAGTGAGTCTGTTTCCTTGTTTTGCTGAAACCTGCTGATGCAGAACAAGTCGCTGATGACAGCGGTGACAGTTCATGTGAAACATGAAGTTTCAGGATCAAAGCAAAGCAGTGAAACAGCGAAACGCTCCGTGGAGCTGAGTCACACGTTTCTGTTGTTCACATCACAGTGAAGTGTTGGAGAGCAACAGCATGGAGCCCTGACACTGAGGCCGGCGTCTCACTTGTCCTTGAAGTCTCCCACCAGGTCCGTCACGTGGTGCAGGTCAGACTCCAGCTTCACCTTCTCGTGGCCCAGCTGGTCCAGCTGCTTGCGCAGGTTGGAGATGTAGGCCTCGAACATGGCGTCCACGTTGGAGCGGGACGAGGTCTGCTCCTGCACCAGCTTCCACTTGGTCTCCAGCATTTTGTTCTGCTGCTCCAGGAAGCGGACCTGAGGACGGACGGAGAGGCGTCAACCAGCGAAGAGGAGGACGTTCAGAAAGAAAAGTCTTGATGAGATGAAACCAAGTTACTCACAAAGCAAAGCACATGGCTCTATAGTGTGTGTGTGTCTGTGTGTGTGTGTGTGTGTGTGTGTGTGTGTGTGTGTGTGTGTGTGTGTGTGTGTGTGTGTGTGTGTGTGTGTGTGTGTGTGTCTGTGTGTGTAAACAATGTGCATGGGTCGAGGTTGTTGTGGTGGACAAAGAGCCCGTGAGGTTTTACTGGAGGAGACTAATTACGCTTCAACCCTCTAAATGTCCCTGTGGCTCCTCCCTCATGTCACACACACACACACACACACACACACACACACACACACACACACACTCCAACACAAAGAGGCACTGTGTCCCACCTCCAGCTCGTCTCTGAGCATTGGGTGCAGGGTGGGGTCCGCTGGGCAAACATGGTGTGTGTGTGTGTGTGTGTGTGTGTGTGTGTGTGTGTGTGTGTGTGTGCCATATCACGATGGAATGCACACTTTGTGTTACGACCTGAAGAATTACTCTCAGCGTGACTGATTTACAGCAACTTGTCGTCTCGGCTGCGGGGCGACTCCTGAAACGAGAACGACCCGGCGGGCGATCGCTCCCCAACCTGATGAGTCTCAGGAGGCTCAGAGCGATAATAAAGAGGATTAATAACAGGTTCAGTCGCCTCTTTGATGGCGTGTGCATATGAGTTATGACATATGACACAGGCATGATTAGTGCAGCCTTGTGCAGCGAGCTTCATCCAGATAACTCATGGAGTTATGATGAAGGTTTTAGTGATGGACCCAGTGAGCTTCCCTCGGCCACGCCCACTTCTGCAAGTGTTTGTACAGGAGATAAGTTTCTAAGTTTAACTTTAAAAAATGGTACAGCACATATTTTGACATGATTTAGCAAAACAATAATGCATGAGTGCACCTGGCTCTACTTATATCACCACTAAATCTCTTTTGGCAGGTTGTTGCTCATATTGGAACGCACCCCTTCACGCTCACATTGTTCTGCTGTTCAGCCCGATGTGCATGCAGCCGAGGAGCTGAGGAGCAGAACAACTTCACCGGGTCAGGTTGATCCTCTTGTTGAGCTCTCGGGTTTCAGCTGAGAATGAAAACATGAGAGGGAGCAACGCCGCAGATGTTTCGTGGTCGTACACGTTGATCTCTATTGTGAAAGGAGCCCTTGAGCTATTTTTACCCATAATGCACTCATTTCCTCAGAGGTTCCTGAGGGCTTTTTCTCCTCTGTGTGGAGTTTCATAGCTTCATGCAAACTGCCAGAACCCATAAAGTGCTTGTTTGCTCTGCTGGACGGTGTTCCTCTCCGGCGTGTTGACCCACCTTGTCGATGAAGGAGGCGAAGCGGTTGTTGAGGGTCTTGATCTGCTCCTTCTCCTGGGTGCGGACCACCTGGATGTCGGGGTCGATCTCCAGGTTCAGGGGGGTCAGCAGGCTCCGGTTCACCGTCACCGCCGTGATGGGGGCCACGTCGCCGCCGCCCATGCCGAAACCGCCGCCGCCGCCGCCGAAGGCCACGTAGCCGAACTCTCCTCCGCCTCCTCTGTGCGCGGACCCCCCGCCGGCGACGAACCCGCCGGCCGCTCTGAAGCCGCCGCCGGCCACGCTGCTGCCCACGCCCCCGTAGGAGCAGCGGCCGGCGTGGCCCTGCCGGCCCCCGGCCTGGCCCCCGTAGCCAGAGAAGGAGCGGCTGCTGAAGCCCTGGGACGGGCCCCTGGAGGAGGAGGACGCCACGGAGAAGCCGGTGGTCTTCATGGTTCTGAGAGACATGGTCACAGCGGGAGTCTGAAACAAAGAGCTGGAGCGAGAGGAGACTCTGCAGGGGGAGCGCCGGGCAGATGGATCCACCTCCCACAGCCCCGACGCTATTTATCACAGCGCAGAGGGGCCCGGCCGAGCAGCGATTGGCTGTTGCCCTCAGCAGGGGAGTGGAGGCTGAGGGAATGTCAGGGGAGAACATCTCATTTACAGTGCGCTGGAGCGAGAGCAGCCATGACATAATAGTCACTCTGCCAGTGTGTAAAAACTACTGCAGAAACACAGGAAGAGCTTTTGAGTTCCAGAGAGTTACATCATCGTTACACACACTCACAACCAGCACTGTACACTGGTTATACCTCCTGCACACACACACACACACACACACACACACACACACGCTGCAACACCAGAATATAAAGTCAAACCTCGGGTATAATGAAGATGGTTTAATGAGCTGCTTTCCTACGCTTCTCACAGACGTGACATGTTGCAGGGAGCTGTTGCTGCTGTGAGGGCTCGGTGAAGATGTGACTGTGTGTCTCACTGCCGATGAACATGTTCCACTATCCACATGAGGCAAATGTTTTTGAGCCGTCAGGAAACATGCATGACTTCATCAGGATGGTATGGAAAGAGCAGAAAGGTTCACGAGACTTTTACAAGGTTTCAAACTTCAAAATCCCTTTTAAAGACTTCACTTTGCACAAGGAAGGTGCAGCCAAATGTTTCATTATCAGCTGTGATTGATGGACACACACACACACACACACACACACACACACACACACACAAACACACAGACACACAGACACACACTCACAGACAATTGGTGAACATTCCTTCCGTATCAGCAGGTGAAGAGTAAACACAGTTTGTCTTTTCCTTTCATTCTGAACCTCACCTCAAGTTTTATGCAGCTAAGCCCCGCCCACAAGATAAGATAGAGAGATAGTAGATAGATAGTAGAGAGAGAGAGAGAGAGAGAGAGAGAGAGAGAGAGAGAGACAGAGAGAGAGAGAGAGAGAGAGAGAGAGAGAGAGAGAGAGAGAGAGAGAGAAATAGATAGATAAATAGATAGATAGATAGATAGATAGATAGATAGATAGATAGATAGATAGATGCAGTTATGCCTCGTTTTCTTTTCTTTCTTCTATAAACCAGCTCCTCCCTTCATGAACATTTCCTCCACGCCTTCTCTTTTGTTTTAGAGGTTTTTTATGTTGAAAACACATCAGCTCTGTTCTGTAAAGGTGTTAATAACTGAGGGGCGTTGCAGGACCATCATGGCAGAGCGGGTGGAGCGGGTGGAGCGGGTGGAGCTGGCTGCTCTCTCACTTCTTCACAATGGAGCTGCTGTGCTGGACTTGGAGTCCGTTTGTTCCACTCGGCCTCTCTTCATCCGCAGCAGCTGATCGATGGAGGTGCGTTCATTTCATTGTTGTGGACGTGCAGGTGGGTAAATGAAGCGTCCTCCTCAGATGAGGTCAGGTCATCTGCAGCGCCGACGCCGTGACCTGAAGTCTCCACAGACGAGGTGTTTGAACCAAGCTGCTAAATGACACTGGAGTCAGGAATGTGCTGAGAAACACGTACATGCTACTGGACGGAGGAGAGGACAATTAGAAACCTCTCACACTAATGACGGAGAGGAGCAGCTACAGCTGGGTGGAGGAGGAGGAGGAGGAGGACGGAGAGTAGTAAATACAGCTAGGTGGAGGAGGACGGAGAGCAGTAACTACAGCTGGGTGGAGGAGGAGGAAGAGGAGGACGGAGAGTAGTAAATACAGCTAGGTGGAGGAGGAGGAGGAGGACGGAGAGTAGTAAATACAGCTGGGTGGAGGAGGAAGGAGGAGGGAGGGAGAGAAGGTGGAGGGTAGAGGGGGGAGCAGGACGGAGAGCAGCAACTACAGCTGGGTGGAGGAGGGAGGGGGAAGGAGAAGGAGGGAAGGGGAGGATAGAAGAGGAGGGTGGAGACTTTACTCTGGAGGCTGGAAGGTGGAGGGTGGAGGGTGGAGGCTGGGGGTGGAGACTGAAGGGTGGCGGCTGGAAGGTAGAGGCTGGAGACTTTACTCTGGAGGCTGGAAGGTGGAGGGTGGAGGGTGGAGGCTGGGGGTGGAGACTGGAGACTGAAGGGTGGCGGCTGGAAGGTAGAGGCTGGAGACTTTACTCTGAAGGGTGGAAGGTGGAGAAGGGAGGCTGGAAAGTGGACGGTTGAGGGTGGAGAAAGGAGGCTGGAAGCTGGGGGGGTGGAGGCTGGAGGTGGAGACTGGGGACTGGAGGGTGGAGGTCCTCCTTCATGCATCTTTACAGTAATATTATATATTATAAGTTTCATAGTGAACTCGGTGCTTCATGAGCAACATGAGAGCTCAGAGTTCTGCAGGAACTGAACAGAAGACTAAAGATAAAGACGTTGCTCAGAAAGTCTGAACGTCTTCAGAGTTCTTTGGTTCCAGCTCTTAAAGGTGGACTTGTCCATCAGGAAGAGCCATGGAGTCGTGACGTCATTCCTGCCTCTCCCTGAGGGGCTGTGAGATGGAGCAGAACAACACGTGCTCTCAGGGGAACACGCTGTTCCTTCTGCTCTCCTCTCTGTGAGTCAGCGCCCTCTGGTGGCTGAAGGATGGAAGTGTGCGTTGTCAGCCCGGGCGTGGTGCGGGAGGCGTGGCCAGCGTGGTCACGTGGTCCTCACCCCGCGCTCTGCTGCATGAAACCGGACACCTGAGTGGGCGTGGCTTCCTTCACTGCCGCTGCGCTTCTTCATGATGCAAAACACTTCATGGTTGTGTATGAACAATAAATACACAACATGCTCCTCATTTACTGGTTTTACTGGTTCCCTGACTGTTCCTCTAGCGCCACCACGAGGTAGATGGTTGCGACTCGAAGTACAAAATACTACTGTTACTACAAAAAGTACTGCGTTGCAACGTTCAAGCATTATGAAGAGTACTGTATATCATATTATTGGATCATAACTAGTGTCAAATGAATGTGTTTAATACTACTTTCTATTGAGACCTTCTCTCATCACACAACAATACATCCCAATGTTGTTGATTGTATTTTGTATTATTGATCTAAATTTAAAAAAGTAACTATACAGTTATTAAATCAACATGGAGTGAAAAGTAAAAAACAGAAACACTCAAGTAAAGTGTTCAAACTTTGTGATTTGCAGACAATCCGTCGTCTCTTTCAGGAAACTAAACTAGTGTGTGAGTGATGAGCTGTCGCAGCATCACTGCTGTTTTTATGTCTTCCTGTGAAATGTCTGCGAGCTGGAAATGGACATGACATCCCGCAGAGAAAATGTCGCTGCGTCGACACATTTGACTTGTGACCCCGACACTTTGAATATCCATAACTCTGGAATGTAGATATCCATGATAAGTATGCGCTGATTTCCTCTTCTGGAGTCTTCTGATCCTCTTGTGTGAGGCAATAAGGAAGCGATCAAGAGACAAGGGGAGGAAGTAAGGAAGGCAGTGGAGGAGTAGGAGTGTATCACATGTCTGCATTTCTTCACACATCATTAGCGTAAACACAAACATATGCAAACATATGCATCTATGCAAATCCATGCTTGACTCATGAGCATGTGGGACTCTGCTCTGCAGAAGGAGAGAAGAGGAAGGAAGGAAAGGTCATTCAAGGCTGCGTTCAAAACCGAGAGCAGGGATAATTGGAGACTTTGTGAAGCACATAAACTCCTGCAGTGGTTTCCAGATTCCTGCTGTTGGAGTGACTCACTCTCTCCGCTTCTCCTTTCCTGCTTTTTCCTGCTTTTTCTGGGGAAAGAGGTTCAGTTCAATCAGACTGTTGCATCTGCGAAAATGTTATAAATCACAGGAAGAAATCCTCCCAGTGAGAGCAGGATATGTCCAATATGTATGATGTTTCATACAACTTTTGGTTTTAACTCTTTTTATTTGTCGATTTCTTTCCCCTGTTTGTTTGTGTCGGGGGGCGAGGCTCAATGTTGCTAACACACATTCAAGCAAACAAGACGGAGTCATGAGTTATGAGTCATGCAGATTTAATTCCTCGTTCCTCTTTTGAATCATATCGGCCCTCGTCACGGGGAACACTCATCTCTACTTCCTTTGCTTTATTCTTGCTTCTCTCAAAGAAGTGATGACGTTGGACAGGAGAGAATCGCTTCTTCAACTCCTCCATAAGTTGAGCAAAAGAAATTGACAAAATATCTGACTTTGACTCTGAAGCGTATCGACCATGAAGGAGAGGTGACATCAGACTGGAGGCGGCCTGCAGCTCAGGGGCCCGGGGGTTTGATTCCCCGGCTCTCTGGGGTCCAGCGTGATATCCGCTCTCAACACAACTTCAGCCCAAACGCATACAAAACAATGCACATAGCGGCTTGTTTTAGTGGAAAAGTCTCCTGTTTCTTAATGTGTGTAATGCAGCAGCTCCAGGGATCGGCTCCCCGGCTTCACCGCTGCAAACACACAGGAAGTGACATCAATCCTGAATGGACGTTGCGTTGTGTGGGCCTCGTTGTTCCCCTGTGGTTCACACAGGAGATGTGTCCGAGGTGTCAGATGCACTTCTCGTGACAGGCTTCAAACAGAATCGTTCAATCTTCTCAGCAGAGTAGAGCGGGTAATTGCAGAGCGAGGCCAGCTTTTCTTTCCTTGTGATTGTCTTCCAGACAATGTGCTCTTGGCTTATTTGTGTGCTTTAGGCGTCTCATCTCTTCTCAGGTGATCTGGTTTATTGAAGCTCGGGTGTCCTTAGGCTTCCTCTCCCTGTATGCCGTATATTCACTGCTCATATTGTCCGTGTTGAAATGTGATAGAAAGTGTTTTTTATCAGTCTATCAGTTCAGTTTTCCTTGGTAGGAACGTTCTGACCTCAACATTTCAATGCCACAGAGCAGGAACCAGCGGACGAGCCCTCCCCCTCTGTTTGGACACAAAGCAGCAGCTGCGACACAGTATCTCCTCTCGCTTTAATGCCGATAAGAAAGTAGTCAAAATATGTTTGTTTGGGGGGCAAAGTTGGCCACGAGCTGAGAAACTATGCAGTGAATGGCAGACATTTTGCCTTTTATGGGCAAAGCAAAGGAATCCGGCTGCCTGCTTCCAGAGTAAACTTCATTTTGAAAAGAAAAGTCTGCCCTTTAACTTCACCCGGACAACACATATAGTACTGCCTTCTCTCGTGTGTGTGACCTGTGGTGCATGGGATCTCTATACAGCCATCGAGCCCATCTGAATGTGTGTTTTGCCCTTCAAAACATTTCCATGGAGACATGAAAAAAACTGTCGGTTAAAAAAAAAGGGAACATGTGGGTGAAGCAGAGCCAGAGCAGGGAGGAGGGGGCAGGAAGGGAGACGATGCTGAAGTGGGCCGGGCCTGAGAGAGCAGCTGAATGAGGGAGGAAAGCACAGTATAAGTTCCCAGCTTCCCGCTGCCAGCGTCACTTTCCAAGCCGGCCCGCCGCGAGTCTCCACAGTCTTCGCTCCATTCACTGCCGTGTCCAAACCTCTCCATCATGAGCTTCAAGAGATCCACCATGCAGAGCCGCACCACCCCCAAGTACAGCTCCGCCAGCATCTACGCCGGCGCTGGAGGAACGGGCTCCCGCATCTCCTCCAGCTCGGTGTCCTCCCTGCGCTCCGGGGCCCCGATGACCTCGTCCTCCTCCTCCTACAAGCTGAGCAGTGGGATGGGTGGAGGCATGGGTTCAGGGTTTGGAGGCGCCGGCGGGTCCTTTTCGTCCGGTGGTGGTGGTGCTGGTGGTGCTGGGATCATGGGCAACGAGAGGGGAGCCATGCAGAACCTCAACGACCGCCTGGCCAACTACCTGGAGACGGTGAGGAACCTGGAGCAGGCCAACAAGGAGCTGGAGACCAGGATCATGGAGGCCATGGAGAAGGGAGGGCCCACCTCCAGAGACTACAGCAAGTACCAGCCCATCATCGACGACCTGCGCAACCAGGTGAGTTAACTTAATCCTGACGTATTGGGTTAACTTAATGCTGACCTCCTGAGTTAACTTAACGCTGACCTCCTGAGTTAACTTAACGCTGACCTCCTGAGTTAACTTAATACTGACCTCCTGGGTTAACTTAATGCTGACCTCCTGAGTTAACTTAATGCTGACCTCCAGGGTTAACTTAATGCTGACCTCCAGGGTTAACTTAATGCTGACCTCCTGGGTTAACTTAACGCTGACCTCCTGAGTTAACTTAATGCTGACCTCCTGAGTTAACTTAATGCTGACCTCCAGGGTTAACTTAATGCTGACCTCCTGGGTTAACTTAATCCTGACGTATTGGGTTAACTTAATGCTGACCTCCTGGGTTAACTTAATGCTGACCTCCCGGGTTAACTTAACGCTGACCTCCTGGGTTAACTTAACGCTGACCTCCTGGGTTAACTTAATACTGACCTCCTGAGTTAACTTAATACTGACGTCCTGAGTTAACTTAACGCTAACCTCCTGAGTTAACTTAATGCTGACCTCCCGGGTTAACTTAATGCTGACCTCCAGGGTTAACTTAATGCTGACCTCCTGGGTTAACTTAATCCTGACCTCCTGGGTTAACTTAACGCTGACCACCTGGGTTAACTTAATCCTGACCTCCTGGGTTAACGAGGGAGGTTGAGTCTGACATGAAAAGCAGGAAGTGGAGGCTGCTGGTTGGAGAGACGGTCGATGACAGAGGATGTTTAAATGCTGGAGGCCTCTCAGTGCCATGAGTGCGTGTGGTCTCGTGTCGGTGTCTTGTCTCCATGAGTTCGCTCTTCATCTTCTGCCTCCCGTTATAAATGAAGAGGAGAACGTTGGCGCTGACGCCGGCAGCGTTTCCTTTGTCGGTTATCGAGTGTCGCGCATGAGAAAGAAGGGTGTGGCGGCCGAGCGCCAACCCTCCCCCATGAAACGTGTTTGTGCCACAAAGTGTCCAGAAGTTCCTCTGATGACTCACGAGGGCATCGCCGTGAGAGACGCTCTGCAGCGCAACACAAACCTCTAGCACACAAAAGCGTTACACACTTTCTGCTCGTAAATGTGGATTCTAGCAGCGCTCTGGTGTCGGGGGCCCTCAATGGGAAACAGATGTGTGGTAATGACACACAAAGGCTCTCGGGCTGCCAGCGTGTGTGTGTGTGTGTGTGTGTGTGTGTGTGTGTGTGTGTGTGTGTGTGTGTGCACATACGTGTGGTTGTATAACAATCAGCTTCAGTCTGCAGAGTCAAATGTCACATTCTTCGACAGACTCACGATCCTCAGTGTCCCAAAATGACCCAGAGTGGCGGTGTTGCTTTGTCTGCCTCCACACATAAAGACACAAGCATCCCCTTCTCCCCCGAGGCCGTTAACCCAAAATCATTCACGCACAAAGAATGTTGCATTCCCTGAACACATAAACAGACGAATTGGAGAGAAAGAAGGTCGTCTCGTGACTGATTCAGACAGGAAACCCACGATGCTAAAACAAACCAGGTTCTGTTCTTCCTCTGTTCCTGAGCTTCAGTTTGTGGTTCCTCTTTTCCCTGAATGGAGGATTCAATCATTCATCTGACTCTGAGGTGTTCATTGTCTCAAAAAGGGAAATCGTGATTCAAATCACGTGTTTAAAGCGGTCGCTGTGTGAAACGTCGCCACCTCGTGAGAGAGGCCTCTGGTCCAACAAGTGGCTTCTTTCAAAAAGAGCAAAACCACTGAAACTTTATTTTGCTTTTTCTGTCCAGATCTTCGATAAGATTGGTGAAAACGCTCGCTTCGTGCTCCAGATAGACAACGCCCGCCTCGCTGCCGACGACTTCAAAGTGAAGTAAGTGTTACTCACGTGGTTGTGTTTGTTTGTTACGCACTAAGAGTTCCTACAGTGCATGTGTCTACTGGAGCATCTGAGTCTGAAACACGGCAGCGCAGCATCCTGTAGCGAGTCGTTTGTGTGAACTCCCGCAGGTTCGACAACGAGATGGCGATCCGCCAGTCTGTGGAGGCCGACATCGGCGGGCTGAAGAAACTCATCGACGACACCAACATGACCAGGATGAACATCGAGAGTGAGATCGAAGCCGTCCGGGAGGAGCTGGCCTTCCTGAAGAAGAACCACGAGAACGTGAGTCCGCGGCGTCCTGCTGGAGGCTCGCACGGCTCTCACGCTGTGAGCGTGGCGCTCAGCTTCTCTCCCGCTGTCGCTCCTGTAGGAGGTGATGGAGCTGAGGAACCAGATCTCCCAGTCGGGCGTGCAGGTGGACGTGGACGCTCCCAAAGGCCAGGACCTGGCCCAGGTGATGGAGGACGTGAGGGGCAACTATGAGAAGATGGCCTTGAAGAACGCACAGGATCTCAAGCAGTGGCACGAGAACCAGGTGAAGCCGCCGCGCTGTTCATCGTGTGGAGTGCTGGTCTGCAGCCGCCTCGCTGGTTCGCTCACGCCTCTTCCTCGCGTCCCCGTCAGATTGCAGACGTGCAGGTGGTGGTGTCGCAGAACACAGAAGCCCTGCAGGGGGCGCAGATGGAGAGAAGCGACTCCAGCAGACAGATACAGACCCTGGAAATCGAACTGGCATCCCAACAGAGCTTGGTGAGCATGCACTTTACAAGGTTTTATAAGGTTTAACTGCAATATTCTTCTTGAAAATACCCTGACAACAAGGTAAGACCCTACTTTTCTCAAAGGTTGGAACTTTCCCATGTGTTCCTTTATTAAATTTGCTTGCGTAGAAACATCTTTGGCACACTTTTGATTCCTCCTTTTCAATCCTGTATCAGAAAGCCTCCCTGGAGGACACATTACGCAACACAGAGCAGAGAAACAACATGGAAATGGAGCGGTACAACGGCATCATCATGCATCTGGAGGCGGAGCTGACCAACCTGCGCGCTAACATCCAGAACCAGACGCAGGAGTACGAGGCGCTGCTCAACATGAAGATGAAGCTGGAGGCAGAGATTGGCACTTACAAGACTCTGATGGATGGGGGAGACTTCAAGTAAGATTTAGGTGGTGGAGGAAAAAACAGACCCAGGCAAGATGTTGATGTGACGGAGGTGAATATTAAAATCACTTATCATGGTTTGCATGGTTTAGCACGACTCTTCATGAAGCCAGGAAATGCTTCCACTCAGTTGAACATGAACAAATGAGTAAAACCCTGACGTCTGGTTCTCTTTGTGTCGTGCAGACTCCAGGACGCTCTGGATGAGCTGGCAGCCGCGAGCTAAATTGGAAGAAAGAATCCGGGACCCTCCCAACAAGGAAAGCAGAAAAACCCACAACTATTCATGATGGAAGAAATAAAGACATGCTGCTCCAATTATCTCAGCCCGTTTTGAACCGAGAGCACATTCTGTGTAAACCAGAGAGGATTCCAGCGTTTCAAAAGCATTGCCAAAATCAAAATGAATAAAAGCACTTGTTGACCCACAAGCGTGTCTCTTGTGCATTTGATATTCGTAGTGAGAACGTGTGTGTGCTGTTTTCTGATAGGTTGTTGTCATATTAATTGCATTACGTAAATTTGACCTAAATTGACTAATTATACAAACGGCTGATTGTTTTATTGGCTTAATTACAAACACAACATGCATTATTGTTTCCTGCATTCTGTAAGCTGCCTTCATCCCGTCCGTCCACTGGAGGGCAGAGAGACTTCAGGACCAGCAGACTCGTCTGCTTCAGTGTCGATGTGCAAACCACCAGCATTCACAGAGATGTTTCTGGTTGAAACTGCACAACATCCACTGATCTTTTACTCTGGTTTGCTCTCAATCAACGATTCTCATCAACAGCTTGTTCATAATCAGCTTTAAAGGCCATGTAAGTTTACACATACATGGACTCCAGTTTCACGCTTCTTACTTATATAAAAAACAATAAACAAGATAAATATTAAAAAGACAAAAAAGTCATTAAAGACAACATTAGTCAAAAAAAAGTGCAGATCGTCTGATTGTTGATCATCAGGGTTCACGGCCAAGAAGCTGTTCCTGTGTCTGCTGGTACAAAGCTCTGCAGCGCCCCCCAGAGGGGAGGAGGGGAACAGCCAGAGACCAGGGTGTGAGGGTCTACAAGGTGTGAGGGTCTACAGGGTGTGAGGGTCTACAAGGTGTGAGGGTCTGCACGGTGTGAGGGTCTACAGGGTGTGAGGGTCTACAGGGTGTGAGGGTCTGCACGGTGTGAGGGTCTGCAGGGTGTGAGGGTCTACAGGGTCTGAGGGTCTACAGGGTATACAGGGTCTAGAAGGTGTGAGGGTCTGCAGGGTATACAGGGTCTAGAAGGTGTGAGGGTCTGCAGGGTGTGAGGGTCTACAGGGTGTGAGAGTCTACAGTGTCTACAGGGTGTGAGGGTCTACATGGTCTACAGGGTGTGAGGGTCTACAGGGTCTACAAGGTGTGAGGGTCTACAGGGTGTGAGGGTCTACAGAGTGTGAGGGTCTGCAGGGTGTGAGGGTCTACAGGGTCTGAGGGTCTGCAGGGTGTGAGGGTCTACAAGGTGTGAAGGTCTACAGAGTGTGAGGGTCTGCAGGGTGTGAGGGTCTACAGGGTCTATAATGTGTGAGGGTCTACAGGGTGTGGGGGTCTGCAGGGTGTGAGGGTCTACAGGGTGTGAGGGTCTACAGGGTGTGAGGGTCTACAGGGTCTATAATGTGTGAGGGTCTGCAGGGTGTGAGGGTCTACAGGGTGTGAGGGTCTACAGGGTCTGCAGGGTCTACATCGTGTGAGGGTCTACAGGGTGTGAGGGTCTGCAGTGATCTTTCCAGCCCGCTTCCTGACTCTGGAGGTGTACTAGTCCCGGATGGAGGGCAGGCTGGACCCAGTAGTTCTCTCTGCAGACCTGCTGGGCCTCCTTATGGGGGGTGGAGGTGTTGCAGCATCTGCTGCAGTCCCATAATGACTGCAGCAGTTGACACTATGCATTGTTCTAGAGATTAACAAAGCAGCAGTGTACTTGTTTGTTGTTAGCACAGAAGTAGCATCTCCCTTTGCAGCTTTAACAAAATGCTGCTCACAGATTAATGCATTTGTCCAACACAGACACGGTGAGGGGAAAACGCAGCAGAGAAAGTAGAGTGAGCTCCAGCTCAGGAGTTAAACCTGCATCAGGATGAGTCTGTGCTCTTATCGCTGTGCGCAGCAACAGAACTGCAGAGGAAATCACTGATGCCAGGTAGGAATCATCACTTCAGAGAAGAAGAGTTTCTTACTGCAGAGCGTCGCTGAGATGAACATCAGCATCAGTCCAATAACATCCTCTGTAAACCATTAAAACGACAGCATTACAATGCAGTGTGGTAACATCCATCATGCTGATATTAGTCCTGCATGCTGCATGTATTTAAACATGTACATGCAGGAGTTATGTACTTCCACTAAGTGTATGCTTTCTCTTGATGTGCAGACATTTTATCTCATCGTTATTGTTGTTCATTTGTGACTTTTATATGAATTTACACATTGTGTAGTATTCTTCAGCTGTATTAGTCTGATGCTCGTTGTTTTGAAGTGTTGGCTCTATTTCTCACTGAGCGTAATAAAAAAGAAGTTACAGATATTACAGACAAAATATTGTAAAACAGGAATAGACAGAGCAGTGAGTCTGCTTCATAATGACAGATAAGGTAATATAAGATAATCCTTTATTAGTAAATAAAGATTTTTAAAAAATCAAGTAATAAAAATAAACAGTAGAACGGTCATAAAACAAAATTTAAAAAAACAGTAAGAAGAATATAAAATATACAGATGGAATAAACATTTGTACAAAAGTACTTAAACATAATTAAACATAAAAACATAACATAAAAATAGCACCCACAGCAAGTATTTTATTAAAACTGAACATAGGCAGCAAATCAGTGCTTTATCGGCATAAAAAGCACCAATAATAACCTAAAACAATGATATAAAGTCATCACAAACACATTGATTGACACATTGATGAAATATTTGAATGATATTAGGACAACGCAATATATCGGCTCCTTCTTGGGATCTTTGTTTTAAAGCTTCATGGATTCAAAGACGTCTACGAAAGATAAATAAATAACAAAAACCTGAAAGTTAAGCGAGCACGTGCCAGAGGAGTGAAACGTGCGCGTGGTGAGCTGCGCAGATGAACGCGCGAAGGGCGGAGACAGGCCCGTGAACGGCGATGCGCGCTCCCGACAATAAACCTCTGACGCCTTCATCCGGGAACTTCAACGAACTCGTTCTCCAACATGGCGGCGTCAGGTGAGGCTTATGAGGGTGAACGCTCCGGGTCGGTTCGGTGGGATTTCGGGGGCTTTACGCCGCGATACGAAGGCGCTCGTGTAGTTCCGGGCTCGTTAAAGTCTCGTCTCGACGGTTCGCGTCGTTGTCCCGCGCGTTTAAACCGGCCGCTCGGTTGTTTTGGCCCGGGACCGACCTGACGGTTTCCCCCCCGAATGCTACAGATTACATGTGGTATTTTCCTGTGAGCGAACGGGTCGTTCCGATGCGTTTCCCCGCCGCGTTGGACGCCGCGCGACACGTTGTGAAATGCCGCTAACGGCGTGCACGCCGCATGCCCGTGTCGGGAGCTCGCCGCGGCGCCGGGAGCAGACACGCATCGGCCGGGGCGCAAGCGCGTTTCAGCGGAGGAGGAGTTGGGGCCGAGCAGTCCGCGCTGCCCGAGGACTCTCCCCCACGTGTGCAGCCTAGCTCCCCGGTGTCCGCGCTTGGCGGCGCGGGGCCGCGCGGCCCGGCGGGTCCGCTCTGGAAACACTTGTCCGGGCCGCGTCGCAACTTTCTTTGCGCGTTCCCACCCCGGGAGCGAGCGGGTCCTGCCGCGGCCGATGGCGCACTTGGATCCTGGCGCCGCGACGTGCACTAGGCCCTAAACCCTAAACCCGAGCCTGCTCAACGCGATACCTCCCTCGTCAGCACTCCTTCGCGCACAGAAGCGCAAACAAAAGCGATCTGCGGCTGGACGCAAACAAACCGCGTGCCTGCGCCTTCCTGCCGGTTACGCTCCCGGTGGTGCCGCCAGAAGTGATCGTTCTGCGGCGCTAAAAGGAGCCATGGAGCCGGCAGCGTGTTGCCTTCCTCTTGGAGAGGGGATGAGCCGTGGAGGCCGGTCCGGCCTGCTGCGTGTAAACAGTGACTGCGCGTTATCTCCTGTGTGTGTGTGTGTGTGTGTGTGTGTGTGTGTGTGAGCAGGTTCTGTCCCGGTGTGTGTAAAGAAAGCCCTGACAGCTGGGCTTCACCATAAAGCTCACAGACCGCCTGGACGAGCCCATTATTTGTGCTGCACCAGACCAAAACAAGCCAGCTCTGTGTAGAGCTGTGTGTCCCCCATGTGTAACGCTTTGCTATTCAATCGCACACTGTGACACACACACACACACACACACACGGGATCCAGTGGGCTGGTGGTGTGTTATTGGTTCTTGCATTGAACCAACAGAGACCGGCCTTTTTGTGATCCGCTGCCCGGCAGGCCGCTCCCAGTCGGCTTTCCAATAGGAAAATAAGTCAGCCGTTGGCACGTTGTCGCCCGTTCAACAGAGAAAGAGACGCACAAACACACACCGATGTGTGTTTGTTTCAGAGCTTTAATCTCACAGCTTTGCATGTTGTAATAGTTCATTGATTGCAAGACGGCGTCACATACGAGGCGGTGCAGCCGTCTGACGTCACCGCTTTGACGCCGTAATCGTTAATTTACTATTTCTAATTTTCCAAATAAATGGGTTCATTTTATTGCGTATAAACGCTATAATAAAGGCTTTAACGTCGTCCTTGACAGATATCCGTATAGACAACCAACCTGCATCCCTAACTGCACTGTGTCCACCTCCCCTCCAGCTAAGAAGAAGAATAAGAAGGGGAAGACCCTCACCCTGACCGACTTCCTGGCAGAGGACGGGAAGGGACCCAGCAACGCGCCCCCCAGCTACCCGGCCAAGTCCACCAGCTGGGCCGACGAGACCGACGACCTCGACGGAGACGGTGAGCACACACGGACCCACACACACGGACCCACACACACGGACCCACACACACACACACACACACACACACACACACACACACACACACACACACACACACACACACACACACAATGAGATTTCACCTCGCAAACCTGCGATCTGTCTCGCGTCTTTCCATCTAAGGAAAGCTCGATCAATATGAAAATGCAGCCGACTGTAACGTGATGTTGCAGAGCGTCTTAAGATGTGCAGCAGCAAGAAGGACTTCTACTCAGCGCTTCACAATATATTCACGGTTATAGCGACCGTATATTATTTAAGAAATACAATACGAGTGAACTCACCACTGGACTGTTCTAGTGCTTTGAGAGGAATCCAGTAACATTATTATACAGATATTAAACTTGTGTTATCAAAAACACAATCGTGTTGGTCGTACATTCATTTATCTCTATGATCTGTTAGTTATGAACTGTTGTTCGCTGGGTGGAGTTTCTTGTGTTGCTCATATTGCTTTGAGGCTTGTGTAACATTGTCGTTTTTCTTCTGCATAATGTTAATGTGTTTACTCTGAATTCTGCGTTATACTGCAAAAAGCCAGAGGGTGTGCAACCAAAACATCCTGTGGAGAGTCAAAGAGCGTCATCCTGACAGACTGAAAGAGACAGACACTAAACTCCACCCTGCGAGGAGGGATTGTTATGCTCTGTAAAGTAATATCTCGTATTCATGGAGTGTTTTATTGCCTTTGTACAAGTGAAGTATCACTGTGCGTAATAAGGAAACAAAGGTTGAATATCCTGTAAACTGATTTAGCTGCAAAGTATTTCCTTAAATTTAATTCAGTGAATGACTGCGGTGTGAGGTTGGACCGTGTCCAGGAAGTAGACTGGACCCGGTCTGCTCGCTGCACGGTACGCAAGGACCGACATGAAGCGGACGTTCACCAGTGACCAGCGGAGGAGTCGTGTAGTTCAGTCCGCTGCTGCGTTGAGGACGAGCTGCTGAAGCAAAACCAGCCGTCCTTCCATCAGGGACTAGTGACGTGAAGGCTGCTGCGGTCCGGAGGTGCACGGCTACTCGCGGCGTCTTCGTACAAACGAATCCGGCTGCATTTCTTTCCCCATCGGGTTTCCTTGCTGTGACGTCTTCATCAGAACAAAGATCAGGTCCTCTGATGTTTTGGTTCTGTTTGTCTGAGACCTCCTCTCTCTCTCCTCCCCACAGTTTCCACCTCGTGGCACACGGAGGAGGATTCCCGGGGTCCGTCCATCGACCGCTCCATCCTGCCCACGGCGCCGCGCTCGGCCCGGGAGCCCAACGTGGACCGGTCCCGCCTGCCCCGCAGCCCTCCCTACACGGCCTTCCTGGGCAACCTGCCCTACGATGTCAGCGAGGAGTCCATCAAGGACTTCTTCCGTGGCTTGGCAGTAGGTGACACACACACACACACACACACACACTCACACTCACACACACACACACACACACACACTCTTTGTTGCTCTTGGCTGGAGTTTTACATGATGACCTGAACATCCTGCGAAACCTGTTTTGTTTAGTTCAATTTCACCTGTAATTTAAATATTTATCTTTAAGTATTTTCTCCGCTGGCTTCGCTGAGACTCTTTTGCTGTCGTCTTTATGTTTATATACAAGTGTATTAGATTATTTTACAAGAGCACAGTGTAAACAAGTTCAGTTTAAAGCATTATGTTAAGAAAAATAACAAGTATGGATTGAATTAAAGAACCAAACGATTATTTTTATATTCACACCGGTCAATTTAAATGAATGTTTGCTGTGAGTCAATGTTATTATTGATGCGTTCACTTTCATTACTCTATGTTGCTGCTGTTGAAGATTTAATTTGAATTACTTTAAAGATTATGATTCTTAAAACATAAATTAAATTGGCCTGATTGTCAAATAAATGTAGTGACATTTAATTTCCCTTCTAGCTATATCATTTGAAAATACTCCAGTTTAGCAACTTAAACTAAAGTTGAAGCAGCTTTCAGTCGATCTGAAACACTCATTTTAAATTTGAGGTTAAACGATTCCAACGTCGACCAACTTTGTTCCATGTTGTGAATTTGCTGCTCTCGTTGTTTCCTGGTCGTGTTTAAGTGAACCTCATCGTGCTGCTGCAGATGGTTCTGTGTTCTCCTTTAGATCTCTGTGTTCTCTCATGGTTCTGTCTCCTCCTCCATCAGATCAGTGTGTTCTCATGGTTCTGTGTTCTCCTTCACAGATCAGTGTGTTCTCTCATGGTTCTGTGTTCTCATGGTTCTGTGTTCTCCTCCTCCAGATCAGTGTGTTCTCATGGTTCTGTGTTCTCCTTCACAGATCAGTGTGTTCTCTCATGGTTCTGTGTTCTCATGGTTCTGTGTTCTCCTTCACAGATCAGTGTGTTCTCTCATGGTTCTGTGTTCTCATGGTTCTGTGTTCTCCTCCTCCAGATCAGTGCGGTGCGTCTTCCTCGAGAGCCCAGTAACCCCGAGCGGCTGAAGGGCTTCGGTTACGCTGAGTTTGATGACGTGGACTCTCTCCTGAGGGCCCTGAGCCTCAACGAGGAGGTGAGAAGATCAATAAACTTTATTTAAACTAACGCCACGGACAGAGAATCCCAGTCGTCGTCTTCTTCTCACACCAATGTAAACGGCACAATGACCAGCGACTTGTTCCCGCCAACAGAACCTGGGGAACCGAAGGATCCGGGTAGACATTGCAGACCAGTCGAATGATAAAGGTACGCGCTCTCCTCCTCCTGGCAGGGAACATTTCCTCCTCCCTTCTCGCTGTAACTAACCGTCACGTCTCCACCCAGAGAGAGACAACGGCTCCATGGGAGGCCGGGACCGCGGCCGCATGTCGGACCTCGGGCCCGACAAGACGGACTGTGCGGACTGGAGGGCTCGTCCCAGTTCAGATGCCGACGACGGACCCCCGAAGAGAGAGGAGGCCTTTGGAGAGAGTGAGTCAGTCTGATCCCAGGATGTGGTTTCATAGGCAGTTCTTTAATGGAGTATCAATCAAAGATACTCGTTTTGGTACAGCAGGGAAAACAAAGACGATGCAGAAAATGTTTATTTGGAAAATGATTATTAAGCACCTGCTTTAACCGTCAATGCACTTCCAGCATATTGGGATCATAAATATTCTAATAAGACGGAACAGAAATGCCTGAAAGTTAAAGTATTTCTGGTTCTGCAACATCAGAAGACGTTCATGGGACTAAAACGATGCCTGCAGAGGGGCTCGAGCACGTTCAGCTTTGAATGATTAGATTGATTATTGCAATGATTAGTTAACCCGAGCAACTCTTCAAAGTGTCCAAGTTCCCTCCATAAATCAATGGTTGTGCCACATTTTGGCAAAATGTAGGACGTTCAGTTGCTTTGCTGTTCCAGTCTCTGCATCTCATGTCTGCACCCTGTCAGCGTTTCATGAGCAGAGAGATCCCACAAGTCAACGTCCTGGTTCTTTCAGGATCACGGGACCGCTTCGAGTCGGACCGCTTCGGCTCCAGAGACGGCGGCTCCAGAGACGGACCGCGGCGAGACCGCTACGACGACCGCGACCGCAGAGACTACGATAGAGGAGGTGTGTGTCTGGGCTCCACTGGGACCCTCAGCAGCGCTTTGCTTTCCTGATCGTGAAGCTCACAAAGTAGTTTTTGACACGCCGCCATGCCACTTCTCTCCTGCCGCCCTTCCAGGTTTTGACTCTGGTTCAGGTTCAGGAGGTCGGCGCGCCTTCGGCACCAGCTACCGCCGCGACGACGACAGTCGAGGCGGCGGCTACCGCCGCGATGACGACAGCCGAGGAGGCGGCGGCTTCGGCGGCGGCTACCGCCGTGACGACGACAGCCGAGGAGGCGGCGGCTACCGCCGCGATGACGACAGCCGAGGAGGCAGCGACCGCTACGGGGAGGGCAACAGTGACAGTAAGAGCTCAACATGCAAAACCGTTTCCACAGAGTCCGTTTCTTATCATTTCAGCCACTTATTAATGATCTTTATCGCTGTTCTCACGTCAGCTTCTGTGCTGAGACCCAAGTTGGTTCTGAAGCCGCGCAGCGTGCTGAAGGACGAGGAGGGCGGCAGCAGCGGCGGCGGCGGCGGCGGGGGATCTTCCTCAGCTGCACCGCCGAGCTCCGGCAGCAGGACCTCGTCCATCTTTGGTGCCGCCAAGCCAGTGGACACAGCAGCCAAGGAGAGGGAGGTGGAGGAGAGGCTGAAGAAGGAGGAAGAGAGGCTGCAGAGGCAGCTGGAGGAGGACAAAGGCCGGGGACCCGACAGAAAGATGCGAGACAGGTCAGAGGACATGAGATGACGACTCAATTTGTGATGGATTAGGACTTTGTTGTTTAGGATAAAATACATTTCTGGGATTCAACTGTTGCACTGAATGACGTCAAGGGGACAGAAGGCATTTCTTCTTCTTTTACACTTGTGGAGTGTCTGAAAGATTACTGCATTAACGTTACATGATGACAAGAATCTGTGATTAAGTGGAAAACATTGTTGTGTGGAGTCCCACTTAATGAAGGGTTCATGTGAGTAATCCCTGTGAACCACTGCAGCGTTTATCTGAAGAGCAGCAGCACACAGTTTGTCTCTCGACTCTAGAAGTCGATGCAAAGTAACACAATAGTTTGCGTGTTTCTTGTATCGATACACGGAAGTCGAGTATGGATCGTTTGTGTAATCAATGATGGGAGGCATCGGATGAAGACACGGCAGATGCCTCGTCCATGAAAACCAAACGTCTGCACTTCATGTCACTCGCAGGGATTTTTGGGGACTTTGGGATTATAAAAGTATAAAGCAGAAATACTGTTTGTTTTCATGGTGGATGCAGAAATGAAAACTCTTTGCAGAGAGATGAATCACAGAGATAAGCCCCGCCCCCTCAATGATTGACGTGTCATACAGGCTGAACACTTTATCTTATTAGATGAAATATGTTGACAGTTTTCCTTTGGCGACGATTTCCGGTTGAAAAAAAGAAATACATCGCAATATATCAAAATACTCTGTATCACAGGATCGTGATAACATCGTATCAGGACTTAAGTATCGTGATAACATCGTATCAGGTCTGAAGTATCGTGATAACATCGTATCAGGTCTGAAGTATCGTGATAACATCGTATCAGGTCTGAAGTATCGTGATAACATCGTATCAGGTCTTAAGTATCGTGATAACATCGTATCAGGTCTTAAGTATCGTGATAACATCGTATCAGGTCTGAAGTATCGTGATAACATCGTATCAGGTCTGAAGTATCGTGATAACATCGTATCAGGTCTGAAGTAGCGTGATAACATCGTATCAGGACTTAAGTATCGTGATAACATCGTATCAGGTCTTAAGTATCGTGATAACATCGTATCAGGTCTGAAGTATCGTGATAACATCGTATCAGGTCTTAAGTATCGTGATAACATCGTATCAGGACTTAAGTATCGTGATAACATCGTATCAGGTCTTAAGTATCGTGATAACATCGTATCATTGGACCTCTGGTGATTCCCACCCTACTATTCTCAGAACTGTCACCCTTTTTTTAAACATATTTTTAATTTGTTTTCAGGGACCCGAGCTGGCGCACTGAAGAAACTCATACTCAGCGTTCTCGCACAGGAAGTGAGTCTTCCCAGCCAGGAAGTACTTCTGGAAGAGGTGAGCTTCAGCTCTGCTGCGTCTCTTCATACACCTGAAGGGGCGGCGTTGAGCTTCTCTCTGGCCGTGTGGATGTGTGTTTGAGTACCTTCTAAAAGAAGCGCTGCCCTCCAGTGGTGACGGGTGGAAGTGACACGGTGGTAACGCGGCGCTCCTCTCCTCCTCCTCCTCCAGGCTCCCGGTGTCGAGACAGCGAGCGCTCTGGAGAGAACGAGGTGTTCGGCGGGAGGGAAGGGGAGCCCTCCTCCCCCGGCACCTCACCGCTGCCCCCCCCCTCCAGCTGCTCCAAGGAGCCGCTGAAGGTGATGCCTGCGCCTCCTCCCAAGGAGAACGTCTGGGCCAAGAGGAGCGCCGCCAGCACGGGCTCCAGCGAGGGAGACAGCCGGCCTCCGGTCTCCCCCGTCTCCCCCAGCGGCGCCGCTCCTCCCAAGCTCAGGTGAGGAGTTAGAAACGCTCATTTCAGCCGGCAAAGGCTGGTGGAAACGTCGAGCTTGTGTCTTCTGTGACTTCCCGCTGATTTGTTCTTACTTTCTCTTCAGCTCCCCGAGTTCTGCAGATGAAAGAGAATCTGGAAACGGTAAGACCGATGAGTGAGAGCGCTCGCCCGACCCAGACTTAAATGAGCAAACATGTCAGCTATAGAAGGTCTGGACAACAGCAAAGGAAACTGAAGGACAGTTTTATAACTTACATCCACAATCATGTGGTGATGTCAATGAGGCGACCAGCTGTTAGACCCCTCTACCCATCAACGGGGCCAGTGGAGAGCTCATGTGATGTTAATCAGAACGGTTACAACCTCTAGTCTGGTCATCTTAAACCTCCACAGTGAAGTCTAATAACTGGACTTCAGTCATTAGTTTCAGGAGTTTTTTCCCAGAGGTAGTGAAGTGAAATGTTTGGCGTGTTGAGCTCCATCAGCAGTTCATCCAGGAGCTTTTGAGGGTTTCATTTTAGCTGAAATGTAAATGGGTTAAAGGAAAGGCATGAAGCCGTCAGTAAAAGGTCAAACGCCCCACAGGGAGTCCGGTCCTCTGTCCTCACAGCAGTCCTATCAGGACCTGATGTGTCTTCTCTCAGGTCCTGGAGCAGAGTTCCTCCACTGGGAGCACTGAAACATGTCGA
Organism: Clinocottus analis; assembly: GCF_023055335.1. NCBI lineage: Eukaryota > Metazoa > Chordata > Actinopteri > Perciformes > Cottidae > Clinocottus > Clinocottus analis. The sequence continues at coordinate 813,375 of NW_027176176.1, read as the reverse complement.
CATGATGCATCGTACGCTGCAGGAGAACATGCACTATTCTGATGTGAGGCGTAAATTATAAAATGTACCTCCATGATTTGCAGGACATGTTTGTTTCTTCTTGCTCTGGAAACCTTTGGCACAGCTTTCCAGACATTGTAAAATCTAAATTCAAAGCGGCGCCGCTGAGCTCCTCATCCGGCCCTCAGGGGCCGGAGCGTGTTGTGAGTGTGCTCTGCCTTGTGAAAGTCCAACAACCCTCCCTTAGCTCACCTGTCTGGATTCTCCTTTAAGATGAGAACAAGGCTGACGGTATGCGTCGGGACCGAGGGCCCCCGCGGGCGCGAGGGCCGCCCGGAGCCGGGCGGGGCCGAGGAGAGGGGCCCAACAGAGACCGGAGGAAGGAGGCGGACAGGTCAGCCACCCGGAGCGCCTCACCCGACTGGGAGAAGGTTTACTGGGCATCTGTAAAGAATGGCCTCTGCTCAGTTCCACCATAGCGACCAAATCTAGAGCTAGGACACCAATTGGACCTGAAATCTTGACTTTTCCTCTTGACAGTGAGAACTGAGCACAGTGTGAACTGGGTGCCGAGCAGCTTTCAGATGATGAGAGCAGTTTGCGCTCCTTTAGTTGTGTCTTTTGGCTGTGTGTGTTTGAGGATTCACAGCACTGAGGCTGCCGCTAGATTTTAACCTCAGTGTTCGCTCTGATTGTAGAAAGGATAACAGAAGAGACCGAGACTCCAGACCACCCCCAGAGCCAAAGAAATTTGAAGGATCCCCAACCCCTGTAAGTCCTTCTCTGCCAAGGATTAGACTCCACCCAAGTTACAGTCCATTGCAGGGTTTCCCTCCGGCCTGCAGCAGTTGTAGCCGTGCTCCCGAGCTTCATAGAGCCCTCCTCCTCCTCCCTGAACGCTGACATGTTGTGTCTCTTGCATGCGCTGTGCAGCGTCTCTGACCCTGCGTCTGTTTCGCCTGCAGAAGTTCAGCTCAGCCAGTAAGTACGCCGCTCTGCTGATGGAGGGAGACGACGCAGAGGACGTAGAGTAGAGAAGAAGAAGACGACACGACGGCCCCGACGCGCAGAACAAGAAGAAGAAGAGGAGGAAGAGACGACGCAGACAAATTAATCTCACATAGCTTATGAAAAAACTCCTCACATGGAAGAGGCTCCTGGGAGGACATCACTCCCTCCTTCCTTTCCTCCTACATATCTGTCCTTTTTCTTTCCCCTCCCTCCCTCCCTCCCTCTCTCCTCCCCCCTCCCTTCAGGACTATTCAGCTTCTTAAGAGTAGTCGCATACTGGACTTGTTTTAAATGGAAAAGGAGTAGCTGACACATGAAAAAAAAGTGATGGATAACATTGAATTAATTGTAATAAATAAATGGAAAAAGTGGGGAAGAAATTAATTTGTATATTTGTGGATCACACATGTGATGATGAGAAGTTTACCAAGTGGAACCTGTTTCAATATCTCATTAATTAAGATAAATCCACCATCAAATGCATTAATATGCATTAATATTAGTTATTATAGAATTATTTTCACCTGAATGCATTTTTATTCATAAGCTGTTCATGAATATTGTGTCTTCTGATGCTGGATGTTGAGGTTCCTCGTGTGCGGCGTCACGTAGCGTAGCATCGTCATGTAGCGTAGCATCGTAGCGTAGCATCGCTTCAGCGACGCGTGAAGGACTCCAGTATTGATCGTGTGTTAATAGAGAAATCAGCCGCTTCCCGTCTCTCTGGACTTTGTGCCGTCGTCCTCCATCAGAACCAGAACCGGCTCGGACCGGTTGCCGCCGCCGTCTCTCTCTCTCTCTCTCTTCCAGGAGCGAGTCACTGATGTTTGGGGGAAGTCTGGAGTTGCCTGTGTGAGGATTTCCATGAACATGTCTTCCAATTTTCAATAAATTGGGGTCATTATGTGCGTTGGTATAGTATGTGGTTATTTCTGCTGCCTGGGGGGCTTCAGGGGTCCAGAACCAGAACATCCCGACACCTGTGACCACCTGTCACGGTCGCGACCACCTCGCTGCCACGACGTCATCAAACGAGTCATTTGGTACAACAACAACAACAAAGTGGTCTCTCCTGGTGTGGTCTGAGGGACGGAGACCTGTCCTCTGTTTATCAGCCCAGACCCCCCTGAGGTCCAGCAGCTGGTCGGGGTCCTGCTGGGCGCCAGACTCTCAGGCCGGCGCCGGGCTGGAGGCTGGGCGCCGGAGGCCTGCGCCCAGCAACACCAGTGCTGCTGCTGGGCCATCAGCTGAGATCTCCACAGGTTGTGGGCTGAAGCTCTGGGATTTAACACCAGAGTCTCTGAAGGAAGAGAGCTGTTGGGACCAGAAGTTGTTCTACAGCTTATTGTCTCAACGTCCGTCTGGAAGGAAACCATGTGAAACATCTGGGTGAAGAAAACTAAATTCATCTTTAGCATTTTATACTCATGTTTTAGTTACTGTTGACTTCCTACAAACAGACATGTTCATACTTTAAAACACCAAGTGATGAGCTTTACTTCACCGGCAGCAACATGGAAGTGTTATATTGTGTGTGTGTGTGTGTGTGTGTGTGTGTGTGTGTGTGTGTGTGTGTGTGTGTGTGTATCGGTGTATCGGTGTATATATAGTTACATGTTGTCCTCTTTATCTCCTCTTGCGGTTCATCTGAGCTGTAACGACATGTGAGGTTCATGATACTCTCCCCGTGTATCTATTGCACACGTTAATGCATGCTATTCTTACACTGCAGGCATTCCTTTTACCTCGTACACACACACACACACACACACACACACACCACCATGTGTCCTGCAGCAGCTGTCCATGCAGGAGCTCCTCCACCTTTCCCCTGCAGCAGGACTCTGGTCTGCGTCAGCCGGTCCCTCATGGCGGATCAAGTGGACCGGGTTCTCTTTCTGAATCAGGACTGTGATGCAGAGGCCCAGTGAGGTCACTGATCCTCTAACTTATTACTTCTAACTAACTAAAGCTGCACGCTGTTAGCTGTTGGCTAACACAGCGTAGCTCACGGCTCAGACGCTCACTGGCCATCGTCCACCCAGAGGCTGAGAAAGAGATGATTGTTGCAGAGACTCCCTCCACGACCTAAAACCTCCAGCGTGAAGCAGAACCAGCTCACAGTAACACTGTGTGTGTGTGTGTGTGTGTGTGTGTGTGTGTGTGTGTGTGTGTGTGAGAGACTCTGAAGAGATTTAACTATTGGAGAAGCAGATCTAAAATACAACACAGAGCCGTCATTGTGTTGACTCCAGCGGAGAGCAAAGAGGAAGGAGAGAACATTCTTGTTGTCATGAGTTTATGAAACCGGGTCTCAGGGTTCATCGCGTCCACGGAGACGCAGAGATCCTGTTCTCCTGTTCTCCCGTTCTCCTGTTCTTCACCTCCTCACGACAAGCTGACGGCAGCGTTCCGGTCGAGAGGGATGACGTGTGGAAGAAGCTCCATCGACTCCCCCACGAGGAAGAGGAGGGCTGGAGGGGATGAAGGGGAGCCAAAGGAAAAGAGGGAGGGCCTGACGTCAACAAGTCAAAACAGCTGCCCCTTCTCCCCCATGGAGAGAGGGAAGAGGAGCCTGATGGAGGGAGGGAGGGAGGGAGGGAGGGAGGAAAGAGAGGAGGGTCTGTCAGAGCGGAGAGAGAGAGAGAGGCCTGTGAGACGTCTGAGGCTCTGTGGAGAAGAGAGGAAGGGGAGTGTGAGGAAAGGGAATCGTGTAAGAGGAGAGTCTGTGCTCTGTGACACTTTCTGGAGGGGTGAGAGGAAGAGGAGGAGGAGGAGGAGGAAGGGGGAGTCATCTGGGGTGGATTTCAAGGCAGGACAGGCTGTCAGAGAGAAGGGCAGAGGTGTGAGGAGTCACTGGGGGAGAAGGAACATGTTGGAGAGGAAGACCTCCAGAACATGAGGCGCTGAGGAGGAAGAGGAGGAAGAGGAGCTTCTGGAGTGGAAGGATCGGATAAGAGTAGCAGAACATAAAGACAGGAGGACAGCATGGGCTGCATTCACAGCACCGGCGGGCTGAAGGCCCGCGGACCCGATACTGAGCCAAGAGGAACCCCCACGGAGCTGCACCCCGACACCCTGCTGCTGGAGGTGAGTCAACCTGCAGAGAGCATGAGGGGTGAGGGGTGAGAGCATGAGGGGTGAGAGCATGAGGGGTGAGAGCATGAGGGATGTACAACACTGCTGAGTGTTCATCACTCTGTCATCTGGACTTCACCTCATTGGTAGACACAAAGAAATCTAAAGAATCACCTCCATGAGACACCAACGTCTCTCTCTCTCCATCTCTCTCTCTCTAGCAGCGTTAACCATCACATACACAAGGTGTGCGTAGCGGCGGGGGGTCGTGTGTGTCGTGTGTGTCGTGTGTGTCGTGTTCATTGTGGTCCTGCGTGAGAGGAATCACATTGTGTGTCAGGAGGTTCATCTCGTCCCTCGTTGTCTCGTGCGTGACGACTCAACACAACGCCAGTGGGATCGCAGGCGAGGAACGATGGAAATAGCTCCAGAGCGGCGGACGATCCACTTGATCCCTGTTGACCGAGCCTCTGGGGGTCAGAGGTCAGGAGGAAGTGGTTTGGGTTACTGTCAGGTTCTGACCCGCCGGCTGCTGGAACCAGCCCTGAGCCTGCAGGACTTTATAGAGGCTGAAGTCAAAGAAGTCTGCTGGTTTAGCACCGGAGTGAGTGTGTGAGTGTGTTTGTGTGCGTGTCAGTGTGCGTGTGTGCGTGTGTTCATGTGCGTGTCTGTGTGTGTGTGTGTCCATGCCAAAGTATGATAGCATGGTCCCAGCTGAATGGGTGGACTCTGCAATGGAGAGGAATGAAATGTGTCATACAAGCAAACAGTCCAGGAGTTCTCTGTTGATTGTGTTGTCTGTTTCTCTCTGTCCCTTACACACACACACACACACACACACACACACACACACACACACACACACACACACACACACACACACACACACACACACACACACACACACACTCATTCATTCCCACACCTATTTTCAGCATTTTCATGGCTGTTTGGAGGTGACACCCCCGACTCATGCAGGTT